>NC_091381.1:2506521-2646521 GCF_038502225.1 Cherax quadricarinatus
GATGCAATCATTACATCATCTTTACATCTCTGTTGCTTCTACTGCCTTCTCTGTATTCGACTGAAGAAGCCTACTGTATAGGCGAAACGTTTCGGAATAAAGATACCTAACTGTTGCATCTTAGGTCACGAAACAGGACAAAGGTTTCCTGATGACCCGCAGCTGGAGTTTTTGGTCATCTGACCGAGGTCTCCCGCTGGCTTACCAGATCACTCTTTTAAAAATAATGGTTATGATTATAACCATTTATTTTTCAGACGACTGCAATACAAGCAGGCATAATTATGTCAAGTTTATCGTTGGAGAAGATCTTGGTAAGAACTACTCTTCTCTTGTAAGTGGTGATGAATCTGGGATGCTGATGATGTTATGGGAACGACATCTGCAGTCCCTGATGAGATGTAGAGAGTAATGTAGTTTAGTAAAAATTTAAGAAATGCGCTACTGCAGACGCGATGAGCTTTTAGTATAAATACAATAAGAACACCGTGTTTCGTCCTGATGTTGTAGTGTGAGTGGAAGTAGAGAAGATCATGTTGACTGGTAAGTTTCTGATAAATCCTGAAACCAAGTTCATTGTCAAACTTGCAGAGTAAACATCTAGGGAAGAAAGTGCTTCGTTGGTTTCTGCCTCAAGTGTAAATTGTATGGAAGGTGCGAACTGGTTGAGTGCGATTTGGAGGGCAGGTACGTCAAATCTTCTCGGTGTGATGATAAGAATGCCATCTACATAAGAAAGCCACGTAAGGGAAAAATAGTTGATGGAGAAAAATCGTTTAGCTTCAGTATATTTCACATAGAGATTTACTGGACTGCGTTTAAAGGGTAATCTCACAGACAAGCCAAAGGTCTTTCTGAGGGAGTCTTCGAAGGAGAAACAATTAAAACTGACGCATTGTCCAGTGAGTCCTACGAAGTCAAAAGTATGAAAAAGTCATAATTTTTTTTATTTGTAGAAGATCAATGGCTTTTAGAATGGGTACCGTGGTAAAGAGGGAAGTCACGTTCAGATGGAGAATTTCTTGTTCCTTAAGTTGATGTTCTGTATACTGTTGAGGAGGTCTGAGCGTTTGAAGTGTGCGGAACTGATGGTGCCTAAGAGGTTGGAAAGGTGTTGAGTTGGAATGCTAGCGAACTTGTGAGGGAAGCTGTTTATTCCGGCTGTGATACTGTAGGTCTCAATGGGATTCTGAATTTGTGGGTCTTAGGCAGTTCGTCAATTTTGGCTGATTGAGGCTGTTAAGGATGAGGTAGTTTCTTTACCTGTGCTTCGTGATTTAAGGTGGATAGGTCCTCATGGAAATAAAAACTTAGAGAGGGTGGGTGTCCGCATTAGTTCGTGTGAAGGGTTCATAGATGATATATTTGCTGAATAGGCTGACCATTTTCAATTGGCTGTGAGTGGTATTCATGACGACGACACCACCTCCTTTGTCGGCAATGATGAAGACAATAGCAGTGTCTTCAGCCAAAGTTTTAAGGGCACTGGTGTGACCTCGACGAACAACACTATTTGTGTTGTCCTACCATTAAGAATATTGTAAACCAGGGGACTTCAGCCCTAGCAATTACAAGGTTATGAAAAGTGGAAAGTATAAAATAAGCCCAAGTACAGAATACAGAAAGGGAAGATGGTAGTTGTAGAAGAGAGGCCACATATCTCTGGAAGGAAACGAACTCAGCACTAAACATATCGCCGAAGGAGCATAGACGTTGAATAACCACGGCGATGCATGAGAGTGTGTCAAATTTAAGATTTCCATTCAGGTACTTCAACAAAGTCTTTTAGGATTCTGTACACGGTATGACATAAGGAAGATATTTAATGGAGTAAAACATTCGCCAGAACAAACATATCAGGAAACTAGAGAGGCTCAGAAATTCTCCAACAGATATGATTAATGAAGAAAGATTAAGGGAATTACATTTTAAGACACAAGAGGGAAGACCTTGGCAGTTCACGCAGATATGAGCTGTCTAAAAGAAGGGGGCCAGGAACGACGTTCGACAGAGAGAAGCCGAATATGGAGACGAATCACAGGGATATCAGAAAATAGTTCAGTTTAAATGCAGTCCGGAAGTGGAACAATCTGCATCAAGAAGTAGTGAAGCCCAATTCCATGCACAGCTTTGAAATCAGGTTTAATGACGCCCAAGAGACCAGGGTGAAAATTGTGGCAGTTCGTAAGTAACTGGCAGTAGAGACAGGAGTCGAGACGCGACCCCGGTAACCGCAACTAAGTAAATACACAAGTCTCCCGTCGAGAAAATAAGCGAAAATTATTGGTAAAGTGAACCCGAGTTCACCCGGGTAGTGAGGTTAACATTGGTAGCAATACCGTCTAACGCTCGTTTACGGCGCGGTTGCTCAGACAGAACAGAATTCAGCGCACATACTGCAGTGTCACGTAATTTTAGACTTTCCCCTCAGAGCGTCAGTTTGCTGACCTTCTTGGACTCAGGGCGTGGCCCGTCCACACACACCCCACCTAATTATTACCGACGTTATCGCTGTTACTGCTACTGTTACTACTGTTGCAGCTACTTTTGCTGCTGCTGTTGGTGCTACCGATAGTAAGACGCCAATATTATTACTACGAGAAATGTTACTGTTACTGTTGCTACTGCAGCAGCTACATCAATTGCAATTTTTGTTATTATTTCTGCTGTTCCTATTACTGCTGTTAATACCTCTGCGTATCCACTATTACTGTTGTTTTTCTTAAATAAATCAATTTTACATGTCAAGAACTGTTATCCTACCTCATTTCAAAACCCAGTCCTATCACCACCACCTCAGGATGCAACCCACACCAGTAGGCTAGCACCCAGTTACCTACTTACTGCTAGGCGAACAGGGGCAACGCATGTAAGGAAATTTGCTCGACGTTTCCACCCGTACCGGGTATCGAACCCCGGACCCTCGGTGTGGGGTTCAGGACACCTACTACTACTATTGCTGTTGTTGTTAATAATAATAATAATAATAATAATAATAATAATAATAATAATAATAATAATAATAATAATAATAATAATAATAATAATAATAATAATAACAATAATAATAATAATAATAGTAATAATAATAATAGTTTTAATGCACTAAGTTTACCAACTAAAGTCAGGACACAGGTTCAAACATATCTCACGCATGTTTTGGGAAAATGTGAAAATGCTCAGGCTAAGAATGCTATAGAAGTTACAAGCGCGTGGGCATGTTACGTCAGGAGGCTTCAGCAACCTATTATCCTGTCACGGGTCAACTTCCTAACGTGATATACAACGTTAATTTTTTTAACGCTTCCGTCACAATTTTAGATTTTTTTTTTATTGTTTAGGTCAGGTTAGGTTAAGTTAGGTTAGGGTAGGCTACATAAACCTGTTATACATGTATATTAAGTTAGAGTAGGCTACGTAAACCTGTTATACATGTATATTAAAACATAAATAACCAGAAAATACGGCAGTGATACGTCTGACAACGAAGTGGCAGAAGTAAATTCCCCCCCCCCCCACAAAAAAAAATCAGATCTGTACGTTTATCAGTCGTAGTGCGGAAATATGCAGCCTTCAATAGCCTCTTCTCCAGTTGGACAGTCCTCTCCGCGCACACTGCAGTACTGGCCTTCTCCAAGTCTGAAATTGCAGTATCATTTTATTAATTTCAGTGAGGCCTTGCCAGAGAGATGTGAGGTTGAAGTATAACATTACGACTTTTATTATTTATACTTCTTGATATAAAACTAAAAAGTCTTTTAGCTTTATTACGAACATTTAGCCAATACTGTCATGGCTTTTAAAGTCCTGTTACTCAAGTCCTAAATCTTTTTCACATTTATCTTGAATAAGATCTAGTAAGTAAGTGTATTCAGGTATAAACAAATACGATTACATACATTATCATACGTAGCAGCATATGTGTAGAGAACTAGAATAACCCCCAAAAAAAGTCAGACCAGAGTGAATTTGGCTTACAAATTGAACTGTATTTACCACTTCTCTGACCAAAACATTAATCGTGTGAACAACGAAAGTTCCAACACTAATCCCTGAGGCAAAACACGTGAAACGAACGGGTCAGCATTCTAATTTTACCCAGTTTATTCAAACTCTGTTACCTATTGGGTAGCTATACCTCGATCCTGGAGAAAATGTCTCCTACTATACGATGTTCCGCTACTTTTTTCATCAGCCTCCGTTACTTTTTTCATCAGCCTATGTGGAACTCTGTCAGTGATCTTACAGACAGAGTTCCACATTCACCATATTCACCATTTTGACCCACCATCTTGAATACCTTATTGAAAAAGGGTTAGTAAATTCTTAGAGCAAGAACGCCACTTTGTAAAACCGTGCTGAGATTCGTTGATCAAATTATATATTTGAAGGTAGCTTAGAATTGCACTAGCAATTAGTAATTCGATCAAATTTCCCACGATTGAGGCTATGCTAACTCATCTATAATTTAATTTTAAGGACAAAGCTCCCAATTTTTAAATAAATATCACATTTTTCATTTATCCAGTACAATACACATTAGTAAAAATCTATTGAAGAAACTGGATAATGGTTTGAAGAGTTCTTTCTTTCATTACTTTAGATCCCACGAACACAGTTTATGAGGGTACAGTGACTTGCTTGGTCTCCATCTGTCTAGTTTTCTGAGGACTGTGTCACTAGTGACTACCATATTGCATTATTTTAATTTCGTCCTGGCCAGTATAATTACTGATTTTTCTGGGACTTCGATTCCATTCTTTCGTGTAAAAACAATCAGGAAATAGGTACTGAAACTGGAGTACATTTATTTGTCTCTAGCGGTAAGCTGGCCTAGGTACAGGTACGTGGTGCCTGCACTCTGAAGGAAGGTTGGAGGTGGGAAGTACAGTGCCTGCACTCTGAAGGAAGGTTGGAGGTGGGAAGTACAGTGCCTGCACTCTGAAGGAAGAGTGGAGGTGGGAAGTACAGTGCCTGCACTCTGAAGGAAGGGTGGAGGTGGAAAGTACAGTGCCTGCACTCTGAAGGAAGGGTGGAGGTGGGAAGTACAGTGCCTACACTCTGAAGGAAGGGTGGAGGTGGAAAGTACAGTGCCTACACTCTGAAGGAAGGGTGGAGGTGGGAAGTACAGTGCCTACACTCTGAAGGAAGGGTGGAGGTGGAAAGTACAGTGCCTACACTCTGAAGGAAGGGTGGAGGTGGGAAGTACAGTGCCTACACTCTGAAGGAAGGGTGGAGGTGGGAAGTACAGTGCCTACACTCTGAAGGAAGGGTGGAGGTGGGAAGTACAGTGCCTACACTCTGAAGGAAGGGTGGAGGTGGGAAGTACAGTGCCTGCACTCTGAAGGAAGGGTGGAGGTGGGAAGTACAGTGCCTACACTCTGAAGGAAGGGTGGAGGTGGGAAGTACAGTGCTTGCACTCTGAAGGAAGGGTGGAGGTGGGAAGTACAGTGCCTACTCTCTGAAGGAAGGGTGGAGGTGGGAAGTACAGAGCCTGCACTCTGAAGGAAGGGTGGAGGTGGGAAGTACAGTGCCTACACTCTGAAGGAAGGGTGGAGGTGGAAAGTACAGTGCCTGCACTCTGAAGGAAGGGTGGAGGTGGGAAGTACAGTGCCTACACTCTGAAGGAAGGGTGGAGGTGGGAAGTACAGTGCCTGCACTCTGAAGGAAGGGTGGAGATGGGAAGTACAGTGCCTACACTCTGAAGGAAGGGTGGAGGTGGGAAGTACAGTGCCTACACTCTGAAGGAAGGGTGGAGGTGGGAAGTACAGTGCCTGCACTCTGAAGGAAGGGTGGTGGTGGGAAGTACAGTGCCTGCACTCTGAAGGAAGGGTGGAGATGGGAAGTACAGTGCCTACACTCTGAAGGAAGGGTGGAGGTGGGAAGTACAGTGCCTACACTCTGAAGGAAGGGTGGAGGTGGGAAGTACAGTGCCTACACTCTGAAGGAAGGGTGGAGGTGGGAAGTACAGTGCCTGCACTCTGAAGGAAGGGTGGAGGTGGGAAGTACAGTGCCTACACTCTGAAGGAAGGGTGGAGGTGGGAAGTACAGTGCCTGCACTCTGAAGGAAGGGTGGAGGTGGGAAGTACAGTGCCTACACTCTGAAGGAAGGGTGGAGGTGGGAAGTACAGTGCTTGCACTCTGAAGGAAGGGTGGAGGTGGGAAGTACAGTGCCTACTCTCTGAAGGAAGGGTGGAGGTGGGAAGTACAGAGCCTGCACTCTGAAGGAAGGGTGGAGGTGGGAAGTACAGTGCCTACACTCTGAAGGAAGGGTGGAGGTGGAAAGTACAGTGCCTGCACTCTGAAGGAAGGGTGGAGGTGGGAAGTACAGTGCCTACACTCTGAAGGAAGGGTGGAGGTGGGAAGTACAGTGCCTGCACTCTGAAGGATGAGTGGAGGTGGGAAGTACAGTGCCTGCACACTGAAGGAAGGGTGGAGGTGGGAAGTGCAGTGCCTACACTCTGAAGGAAGGGTGGAGGTGGAAAGTACAGTACCTGCACTCTGAAGGAAGGGTGGAGGTGGGAAGTACAGTGCCTGCACTCTGAAGGAAGGGTGGTGGTGGGAAGTACAGTGCCTGCACTCTGAAGGAAGGGTGGAGATGGGAAGTACAGTGCCTACACTCTGAAGGAAGGGTGGAGGTGGGAAGTACAGTGCCTACACTCTGAAGGAAGGGTGGAGGTGGGAAGTACAGTGCCTACACTCTGAAGGAAGGGTGGAGGTGGGAAGTACAGTGCCTGCACTCTGAAGGAAGGGTGGAGGTGGGAAGTACAGTGCCTACACTCTGAAGGAAGGGTGGAGGTGGGAAGTACAGTGCCTGCACTCTGAAGGAAGGGTGGAGGTGGGAAGTACAGTGCCTACACTCTGAAGGAAGGGTGGAGGTGGGAAGTACAGTGCCTACACTCTGAAGGAAGGGTGGAGGTGGAAAGTACAGTGCTTGCACTCTGAAGGAAGGGTGGAGGTGGGAAGTACAGTGCCTACTCTCTGAAGGAAGGGTGGAGGTGGGAAGTACAGAACCTGCACTCTGAAGAAAGGGTGGAGGTGGGAAGTACAGTGCCTACACTCTGAAGGAAGGGTGGAGGTGGAAAGTACAGTGCCTGCACTCTGAAGGAAGGGTGGAGATGGGAAGTACAGTGCCTACACTCTGAAGGAAGGGTGGAGGTGGGAAGTACAGTGCCTGCACTCTGAAGGAAGAGTGGAGGTGGGAAGTACAGTGCCTGCACACTGAAGGAAGGGTGGAGGTGGGAAGTGCAGTGCCTACACTCTGAAGGAAGGGTGGAGGTGGAAAGTACAGTGCCTGCACTCTGAAGGAAGGGTGGAGGTGGGAAGTACAGTGCCTGCACTCTGAAGGAAGGGTGGTGGTGGGAAGTACAGTGCCTGCACTCTGAAGGAAGGGTGGAGATGGGAAGTACAGTGCCTACACTCTGAAGAAAGGGTGGAGGTGGGAAGTACAGTGCCTGCACTCTGAAGGAAGGGTGGAGGTGGGAAGTACAGTGCCTACACTCTGAAGGAAGGGTGGAGGTGGAAAGTACAGTGCCTGCACTCTGAAGGAAGGGTGGAGGTGGGAAGTACAGTGCCTACACTCTGAAGGAAGGGTGGAGGTGGGAAGTACAGTGCCTGCGCTCTGAAGGAAGGGTGGAGGTGGGAAGTACAGTGCCTGCACTCTGAAGGAAGGGTGGAGGTGGAAAGTACAGTGCCTGCACTCTGAAGGAAGGGTGGAGGTGGGAAGTACAGTGCCTGCACTCTGAAGGAAGGGTGGAGGTGGGAAGTACAGTGCCTGCACTCTGAAGGAAGGGTGGAGGTGGAAAGTACAGTGCCTGCACTCTGAAGGAAGGGTGGAGGTGGGAAGTACAGTGCCCTGCACTCTGAAGGAAGGGTGGAGGTGGAAAGTACAGTGCCTGCACTCTGAAGGAAGGGTGGAGGTGGGAAGTACAGTGTCTGCACTCTGAAGGAAGGGTGGAGGTATGAAGTACAGTGCCTGCACTCTGAATGAGGGGTGGAGGTGGTAAGTACAGTGCCTACACTCTGAAGGAAGGGTGGAGGTGGGAAGTACAGTGCCTGCGCTCTGAAGGAAGGGTGAAGGTGGGAAGTACAGTGTCTGCACTCTGAAGGAAGGGTGAAGGTGGGAAGTACAGTGTCTGCACTCTGAAGGAAGGGTGAAGGTGGGAAGTACAGTGTCTGCGCTCTGAAGGAAGGGTGGAGGTGGAAAGTACAGTGTCTGCACTCTGAAGGAGGGGTGGAGGTGGTAAGTACAGTGCCTACACTCTGAAGGAAGGGTGGAGGTGGAAAGTACAGTGCCTGCACTCTGAAGGAAGGGTGGAGGTGGGAAGTACAGTGCCCTGCACTCTGAAGGAAGGGTGGAGGTGGAAAGTACAGTGCCTGCACTCTGAAGGAAGGGTGGAGGTGGGAAATACAGTGCCTACACTCTGAAGGAAGGGTGGAGGTGGGAAGTACAGTGCCTGCACTCTGAAGGAGGGGTGGAGGTGGTAAGTACAGTGCCTACACTCTGAAGGAAGGGTGAAGGTGGGAAGTACAGTGTCTGCGCTCTGAAGGAAGGGTGAAGGTGGGAAGTACAGTGCCTGCACTCTGAAGGAAGGGTGAAGGTGGGAAGTACAGTGTCTGCACTCTGAAGGAAGGGTGAAGGTGGGAAGTACAGTGCCTGCACTCTGAAGGAAGGGTGAAGGTGGGAAGTACAGTGCCTGCACTCTGAAGGAAGGGTGAAGGTGGGAAGTACAGTGCCTGCACTCTGAAGGAAGGGTGAAGGTGGGAAGTACAGTGCCTGCACTCTGAAGGAAGGGTGAAGGTGGGAAGTACAGTGCCTGCACTCTGAAGGAAGGGTGAAGGTGGGAAGTACAGTGTCTGCACTCTGAAGGAGGGTTGGAGGTGGGAAGTACAGTGCCTGCACTCTGAAGGAAGGGTGAAGGTGGGAAGTACAGTGTCTGCACTCTGAAGGAAGGGTGAAGGTGGGAAGTACAGTGTCTGCACTCTGAAGGAAGGGTGAAGGTGGGAAGTACAGTGTCTGCACTCTGAAGGATGGGTGAAGGTGGGAAGTACAGTGTCTGCACTCTGAAGGATGGGTGGGGATATTGCGGTCTGGAGGGGCATCTGAGTTATAATGTTGGCGCCTCTGGCAATGCGGTGATGGAGTAAATGATGGTGAAAGCATTTTTTTTTCTTTTCTGTTATTTATTTTTTTTGGTGACCCTATCTCGGCGGAAGACTAACTGTGTATTAAAAAAACTTACTTTGTTAAAACCAAAATTTTGAGAAGCTACAGATTTCTGGTAAATGTTGACACTATGCTTTTGGTGTACCAAATTGTACTGTTGATGTTAATGCTGCCAGCATCCCCTGGGTGCAACAGCTATGATGTTGATGTTAATGCTGGAACATCCATCAGCATGACTGGAGATTGTAACAAGCATCAGCGTGACTGGAGACTGGAATAACTATCAGCATGACTGGAGATTGGGGCAACTATCAGCATGACTGGAGAATGGAACAACCATCAGCATGAATGGATAATGGAACAACTGTCAGCATGACTGGTGAATGGAGCGACCATCAGCACGACTGGAACAACCATCAGCATGACTGTAACAACCATCAGCACGACTGGAACAACCATCAGCACGACTGGAACAACCATCAGCATGACTGGAACAACCATCAGCATGACTGGAACAACCATCAGCATGACTGTAACAACCATCAGCATGACTGTAACAACCATCAGCACGACTGGAGCAACCGTCAGCATGACTGGAACAACCATCAGCATGACTGGAACAACCGTCAGCACGACTGGAGCAACCGTCAGCATGACTGGAACACCCATCAGCATGACTGGAACAATCATCAGCATGACTGTAACAACCATCAGCACGACTGGAGCAACCGTCAGCATGACTGGAACAACCATCAGCATGACTGGAACAACCGTCAGCACGACTGGAGCAACCGTCAGCATGACTGGAACAACCATCAGCATGACTGGAACAATCATCAGCATGACTGTAACAACCATCAGCATGACTGTAACAACCATCAGCACGACTGGAACAACTGTCAGCATGACTGGAACAACCATCAGCATGACTGTAACAACCATCAGCATGACTGTAACAACCATCAGCATGACTGTAACAACCATCAGCACGACTGGAGCAACCGTCAGCATGACTGGAACAACCATCAGCATGACTGTAACAACCGTCAGCATGACTGTAACAACCATCAGCATGACTGTAAGAACCATCAGCATGACTGTAACAACCATCAGCACGACTGGAGCAACCGTCAGCATGACTGGAACAACCATCAGCATGACTGTAACAACCATCAGCATGACTGTAACAACCATCAGCACGACTGGAGCAACCGTCAGCATGACTGGAACAACCATCAGCATGACTGGAACAACCGTCAGCATGACTGGAGACAGTAAGAAACTATGCACAAACTTGCATAATAAAGTAGCCAAGGCTCAATTTAATTACGTCAGAAAATCAAACAAGTGGAAGGGAATTCTCGACTACCTACAGGAAGCTGACAAAGCTGTCAGCTTAAAAAAAAATACGATGCCTTTCCCTTCAGCATTTTCAGGACTTGGATTTATACTAGCCTCTTGTTGTCTGCTATTTTGTTCTTCCTCTGGATTATCTGCTGCTAGTTATTAGGGTCGCTGGTCGGCGGCAGTGCTCTGGACACGAAACCGAAGATCGCGGTTTCATTTCTGGTCGATTAGAGACTTTGAGGTAAACCTCTTTACTCTTGTCCCTTTCAAGGGAGGTTTCTTGATGCTGGTCAAAGGCTCTTGATCTAGGGAACTGGATCTGTGTTCCAGTTCCATGAATTAAGACTGAATGCCTTCCTTTTCCCCCTACAGGTGCTGTATAATCCCTACGGGCTTAGCGTTCCCATAATAATAATAATAATAATAATAATAATAATAATAATAATAATAATAATAATGATAATAATAATAATAATAATAATAATAATAATAATAATAATAATAATAATAATAATAATAATAATAATAACCTTTACCCTTGTTTACCTGGGAGTAAAGAAGTTAGTAGATTTTCGTGGGTCGCATCCTGGGAGAAGAGGGATAAGAAATGAGATAAGAGCTATGTACCTGGTGCAGAAATAGTGAGGACACTGAAGGACCTTCATTGTTACCACTTCATGAACAACGGTAGTTCTGTTTTCCTCAATTAAGAAACTCCGGTCCTCACACAACAATATTTATATTTTCCTTTATTACGAAACTACTCTCGTCACACAACGGTATACCTGTTTTAATTCAATAAAATCTCCAGTTCTACCATACAACAGTATTCATGTTTTTCGTGAATTAAAAAAAAAGGCTCCAATTATTCCGCAATAGATTTTTTTTTGTGCTTATTCATTAAAAAACAATGAAGAAGCGGCCCATACAGCTCCGGTATTACCTCCCCTATGCGTGACCTTGATAATAATATTAAAAGTATTATTACTATTCACATTAATGTGCATTGTTATGTTCTCTACACAGCCGGACTTACGAGTGTTAAAACTAGTCAAGGACGTTAATTCTTAAGTTGAGATGTAATTATTTTTAGTACCGTTTTTTATCTCGTATACACCTGGGCGTTGCCTTGTCCAGAGGAATGATTATTTTCTCTCGTACGCATCGAGGTCGTGTGTGTGTGTACTTACCTATTTGTGGTTGCAGGTATCGATTCACAGCTCCTGGCCCCGTCTCTTCGCTGGTCACTACTAGGTCCACTCTCTTCCGGCTCCATGAGATTTATCGTGTCTCTTCTTAAAGCTATGCATGGATCCTGTTTCCACTACGTCACACAAGATTGTTGAAATTTCCTGACAACTCTATGACTCAAGCAATACTTCATAACATCCCTTTGGCTCATCTGAGTCTTTAACTTCCAATTGTGACCGCTTGTTGCTGTGTCCCTTCTCTGAAACATCCTGTCCCAGTCCACCTTGTCAATTCCTATCAATATTTTATGTCATTATGATGCCCTCCCTATCCCTCCTGTCCTCCATTGTCGTAAGGTCGATTTTCCTTAACTTCTCCTCGTAGGACATACCCCTTAACTCCGGGACTAGTCTTGCTGCAAACCTTTGCACTTTGTCTAATTTCTTGAAGTGTTTGATCAGATGCGGGTTCCATACTGGTGCTGCATACTCTAATATGGACCTGACGTACACGGTGTACAGTCTTGAACGATTCCTCACTAAGGTGGCGCAACACTATTCTTAGGTTTTCCAGGCGCCCATATGCTGCAGCAGTTATTTGGTTGATGTGTGCCTCAGGAGATATGTTTGGTATTATACTCACCCAAAGATCCTTTTCCTCGAGTTAGGTTTGCAGCCTTTGGCCACCTAGCCTGTACTCTGTCTGCGGTGCTCTTTGACCTTCCCTAATCTTCATGACTTTTCACTTGGTGTGGCTAAACTCCAGGAGCCAGTTGTTAGACCAGACTTCCAACCTGTCCAGATCCCTTTGTAGTCCTATCTATTCTTTATCCGATTTAATTCTTGGTATTAGCTTTACATCGTTTGCATACAGGGACAACTCTGAATCCATCCCTCCCGTCATGCCATTCACATATACCAGAAATAGCACCTGCCCTAGGACTGACCCATGTGGAACCCTGCTCGTAACAGGTGCCCATTCTGACAACTCGTCACGTACTATGACTCGTTATTTCCTTCCTGTCAGGTATTCTCTGATCCATTGCAGTGCCTTTCCTGTTATTCTTGTCTGTTCCTCTAGCTTTTGCACTAATCTCTTGGGTGGATCTCTTTCGAAAGCCTTCTTACAGTCCAAGAAAATGCATCTTACCATCCCCTCTCTCTCTTGTCTTACTTCTGTCAACGTGTCGTAAAACTCCAGTAGGTTTGTGACAGGATTTACCTTCCCTGAAACTGTGCTGGTTATCATGTATATGTTCATTCCTTTCTCCAGATAATCATTTCCATAACTTTGCATATAATACATGTCAGTGACACTGGTCTATAGTTTAATGCCACCTACCTGTCTCCTTTCTTAAAAACTGGGACTACATTTGCTGCATTCCACACCTCAGGCAGTTGACCTGTTTCATTAGATTTATTGGAGATTATTGTTAGTAGCACACACAGTGCATCTGCTCCCTGTCTCTGGTACGAAGTAGAGATATTACCTGGGCCCACTGCCTTCGAGGTATCTAGTAACTCTAGTAGTTTCTTCACTTTCTCCTCAGTTGCGTGTAGTGTGTCCAGCACTTGCTGGTGCACCCTACCACTTCGGTTTGCTGGAAGCCTCTCTGTGAATACCTCCCTGAATCGCGAGCTGAGCTCCTCATATATTTCCTGGTGGTTCTCTGTGAGCTCCCCTCCTTCCTTCTTCAGCCTGACTACCTGGTCCTTGACTGTTGTTTTCCTTCTTGTGTGGCTGCATAATAACTTGGGTAAGATTTAGCTTTTGATGCTTTGCCATTCTTGTATTAACGCAGGGCTTCTCTCCTCATCCATGCATATTCATTTCTGCCTGTTCGGCTCATCTCCCTGTTTTGGGTCCTTCACCTTCTACACTTTTTTTTCATACTCTAGCACACTTTTCTGTGGTCTCTACACACATCCTGGTAAACTATGGGCTCACTCTGATCTTCCCGGTTTTTTTGTGTTGGTCCTTAGTAGAACCTCTCTACTACCTCCCTGCACCTTTGTAGTCATGTGTTCCATCATTTCACTTACTGTTTTTTTCCTCTAACTCACCCACTGTACCTCATGTAGGGATTGCCTCATATTTGTGTAGTCCCCTTTTTGAAAGTTTATCTTCACCTGTCCTTCTCATAGTGCTTCATTTTTCTGAGATGCTCAAGGTGAATACAAGGTCCAGCTTTGCTGGTTCATCATATTCTCTCTCTCTGATTGTGTCCCTAACATGTTGGTACATGAAGGTTTCCACTATTGCTTCCGGTATCTTAGCTCTCCACTTCTCTGGTCACCCATGTGGTTCCAGATTCTCCCAGACAATCTCCTTGTGATGAGTAATTTTGCCTCGCTCATATGGGCCCTTCTGGCAACCTCGGCTAGTGTGTCAACCATCACTCTGTTGCTCTCCTCATATTCTTGTGGCCTCCTGCAGTTCAGTGAAAGATTGTACGTCACTGTTATCATCATTTTTGGACCCCAGTTTGAAGTGTTCCTACTGTATAGACATCCTCTATGCCTTTGACTAGTCCTCCCATTTTCTCAAAACTCCTCCTTCCCCTCTGTTCCTCATGTCTTTCCTCAGGATCTGATTTCCAAATGGGGAGATCGCATCTATTATTATCCCCATGAGCTCTGTCTGTCATTGCTATGATGTCCAGGGATGCCTCAGCGATTCTTTCCTAACACTCCTCGCTCTTATTTGTAATTCCATCTGCGTTGGTGTTCCATATCTTCAGCTTCCTTTCTAGAACTGTATTCTGGAGTGGGAGGGGGTATTGCTGGCTGTGGTGGTGGTAGGAAGGTCTGGATATTATGGTAGACTATTGTGGGGATATTAGTGCTGGGGTGAGTGGGGACTGTGGGTGTGGAATATGGCTCGGTTCTGGTTATTGTTTTTGGCTGGTGTGAGGTAGTAGAGATTGAGATGCTGTGGGTGGTTCTGTGGGTAGTTGCGTTTGTTGTTTTCCTCGAGGCGGTGCTTCCCTCTCTGTCGGTACCTGCCCCCCTCCCCCCCTTCCAGCCTCTGGCGCTTTCTTACTCTGTCGCAGTCAAGGTACACTCGCTGTTATTTTCTGGGATCTTTTAATAGTGGTGTTACATGCAGGATTTTGTTTCATACCATTTTTGTCTTGAATATAAATTTGATTGGGTGGTTCCTTTCTCTCAAATGCCACCCAAGTCTCTGAAAATTTGTCAGTTGAGTCGTGTCCTCTCCTATTACCACAATGATGCGCTCAATCTCTTTTACCTTCCCATGTCTTCTTTCGTCATGTCTTCCCTTCTGTCTCATGGAGCCAATGGTTAATGAGTGCCCTTTCCCTTATCTCCTCTCATTTCGTTTCCTTCCGTATCTCTGGGTCTGTTTTAAGTATCTCCTTGGTTGTCCGCCTTATCATCTCCCAGACGTCGCAGTGGCCTGATATTATTTCCTCAAGGAGCTTCTTTGTTCATTCCCCTCCTTCAACCCCCTCACTGTCTGCTGTTGTTCCTTCTCCCAGCTCCTAGTTCCTATCGGTCCTCGTCTCAATATTCCACTTCAGCACTTCCAGTTTCTCTGCCAGTCTCTCCATCCTTGCCTCAGCAGCAGGAGCTCGTAACTCCCGCTTCTTGCAAAACTTGTTTGGCATTTTTTCTCACTCCTGTTCAATTGTGCTCTTGATCATTTCTACCAATGCTTCCTTTTTAGCCCTGCCAACCCCGGTACACTTGCTTCTTCGTCTTGTCATTTGTATGTGGGAAGGATTGGGTAATAGCTTGTGTTTGTGGAGTGTTAGTGTCTGTGAGGTGTTAATATGTGTGTGTGTGTGTGTGTGTGTGTGTGTGTGTCAGTGTGTGTCAGTGTGTGTGTGTGTGTGTGTGCGCGTGTGTGTGTGTGTGTGTGTGTGTGTGTGTGTGTGTGTGTGTGTGTGTGTGTGTGTGTGTGTGTGTGTGTGTGTGTGTGTGTGTGATATAAAACATTACTTACTCGTACTTAAAGAAGCAGAAGAACTCTCTTTGTGATACATTTCCGCTATTGTCATTATTTGCATTTTCAACATTTTCCCCAGTAATCGACCCGCAGCGAAAAAAGGAAAGTATAATAAGTACTTTCATTTTTCGACAATAGTCTACACTTACCATTACACGCCACGAGTTGTCTTAGTGAAAGTAACAAGGAACACGTGGAAAGCGACAAGTTTATCAGTGGAATGCAAAAAAAAAGAGGAATGATCAGACTGACAATAGTAGCACCAACACACCCATAAAAAGATCATAAACGATCAAAAATGGTTGTAATAATGACCATTAATTTTTGAAGGGGTGGACCAGTTAGCCAGAGGAAGGCCTTGGACAGATGACCAAAAGCTCCGGCGGCAGGTTTACCCCTCAGGAGAGGTTCCTTGACGCTGGTGAGAGGCTTTTGATCTAGGAAAATGTATCTGTGCTCCAGCTCCCTGAATTAAGCCTGAACATTTTCCATCCCCCCCACCCCCACAGGCGCTGTATACTCCTACGGGTTTAGCGCTTCCCCATGATTATAATAATTATAAAAATAATAATAATAATAATAATAATAATAATAATAATAATAATAATAATAATAATAATAATAATAATAATAATAATAATCCAAGGCATGTTGTGAAAAATTATTTAAAAAACCGACAAGGTACTCCAGGTACTCCAGGTAGTTGAAGGCTGAGACACTTATGCAACATATGGGAATCTTTATTCAGGAAACGCTTCGCCACTCAGTGGCTTCATCAGTCCAATACTAAGCAGAAAGATGTAAGGGGAGGAGGAGTTTGAGGTAATCAGTCCCTCAGCCTGGAATCGATGTGTTCAGTTTATCAGTCTTGTAGAATTTACAGCACAGGGCTGTAGATGTGGCTTATATACTGTAGCATCATGGGATCTTGATACAAAGAATTCTTCAAAACTTGTCCAACATTAGGACGAAGACCTACTTCGACTAGTGGATGGTACCACTATGACCCCGCCTCCTCCTGCTTCGCCTCACCTGACTACAGTATATAAGCCACATCTACGGCCCTATGCTGTACATTCTACAAGATTGATGGACTGAACACATCGACTCCAGGCTGAGGGACTGATTACCTCAAACTACTCCTCCTCTTACACCTTTCTGCTTAGTATTCGACTGATGAAGCCACTGTGTGGCGAAACGTTTCCTCAATAAAGATTCCCATATGTTGCATAAGTGTCTCAATCATGAGGCATGTTATTTGTTGCAGACAAGAAATTTCACGTCTGAGACAGGTAAGATAAGATAAGATAAGATATCGTTCGGATTTTTAACCCCGGAGGGTTAGCCACCCAGGATAACCCAAGAAAGTCAGTGCGTCATCGAGGACTGTCTAACTTATTTCCATTGGGGTCCTTAATCTTGTCCCCCAGGATGCGACCCACACCAGTCGACTAACACCCAGGTACCTATTTGCTGCTAGGTGAACAGGACAACAGGTGTAAGGAAACGTGCCGAAATGTTTCCACCCGCCGGGAATCGAACCCGGGCCCTCCGTGTGTGAAGCGGGAGCTTTAGCCACCAGGCCACCGGGCCGGTGGGAGTATTAAGAGATAATAAAGAGTGAAGAAATTATTAAAAGTCGTGATGGCAGGAGCAGGAGACGAGGTGTTACGATAGTCTAGACACAGTGAAAGACAGGAACAAGTAAATTTTTAGAAAGTTTAAGAATGCAGATATGAACTAGCAGATCCATTGTCCATGAGAATAAGATGAGTCGTGTAAAATATTTTGTATGATGAACGTAACAAGATCTTCAGACTTCCGACACAAAATACACAATAAGCTTTCATTGGGACAAATTTTCGCTCATGATAGAGCTTTTTCAAGCTACTCCTTTTGTAATTAATCTTGTTAGGAGAGCTGAGTAATCTGAAATGTAACATATGTGAAGAGAGACAGAGCCACGAACTGATGCAGTGTGAACAAAGACAAAGCCACAGATTCGAATATTCTACCTTGGACTAACTAGACATTCAGCTACTGGAAGATAATTAGACACGAATCACCTACAGTAAATATTTTAAATTCTGAGATTGTCCTTGTGGTTTCCCCAGCTATATAAATTGACTTCAGGGTGACAGTCTAAACAACGACAATATGTGGCCATGATGCTTCGACTAGGCAGCGCTGTATAGTCCTTGTGGCTTAGCGCTTCTTTATGATTATAATAATAATAATTCGACTAGGCATTTAATAGGTATATGATGAGAATATATTCTCTTAAATGACTAGGTAATTTTAAAAATAATATATATGTCGTGCCGAATAGGTAAAATGGGTCAATTACCAAGAACTCATTTAAAATTAAGGGGTGTAGGTGTTGGTTAGGTTAGATGCACAAGTATAGTCCCTCACCAACTGAGTTACATGTCGGGTAGGGCCCAAGACTGTTCAACAGTCTCCCACCATGCATAAGGGGAATTACCAATAGGCCTCTGACTGCCTTCAAGAGGGAGCTGGACAGATACTTAAAGTCGCTGCCGGATCAGCCGGGCTGTGGTTCGTACGTTGGACTACGTGTGGCCCGCAGTAACAGCCTGGTTGATCATGCCCTGATCCACTAAGAGGCCTGGTCGTGGACCGGGCCGCGGGGGCGTTGATCCCCGGAATACCCTCCAGGTAGACTCCAGTTGGGCATGAAGAGGTTTCCTGGCTCTTTCAATCTCTACCCCTGGAATGGTTAATACATTCCAGGGGTAGGGATTAAAATGTGTGCTAGGGACTGCAGGTCTGTATTTGAAGATAAATATTATACTAAAATACATGGCTATGTAAATGATGTTCTCTGTCTGTGACCGAAAGATCAAAATATTGATGATTTCTTACCTAGACTCACTGGTTTAGCACCCTCGATTAAGCTCATGATTAAGCATGAAACTGAAAGCCAACAACCATCATTAGATGTTCCAGTCCATCGTGTTGACAGATTTAAGGTTACATTGTATAGGAAGTTAATTAATGTCTAGTCGTATTCGCTATTATTCCGAGCATGAAACTAGCGTTAAGAGAAGTGTTTTCCTCACAGTCTTCTTGAGAGATTTACTTACAAACAATCCTGAATATTTAGATGATGGAATTGTAAGATATTCAACATAGCCACAAAAATTAGGATATCCCAGGAAATTTGTTGACAAGTCTTCGTATCAGCCAGGAAACTTTCCACAGGGCTGAACCTAAGAAAGGTTCAGCCAGGAAAACTGTGTTAGTTATATCCTGCAGTGAAAATCTAGCCGACCTGCCTGATTCATTACCTTTGTAACTTGTGAGCTCATTACCTTTGTACCTAGTTCAGCTATCAAAACTTTGGGGGCCCAGTCCCTGGACCCATTACGTACCTCTGTAATCTGTAAATACCTTTGTAACTTGTCATGATTGTGACCAGACTTACCTGGAGTTCATTACCTTTGTAAATTGTGAGTTCATTACCTTTGTAAATTGTGAGTTCATTACCTTTGTAAATTGTGAGTTCATTACCTTTGTAAATTGTGAGTTCATTACCTTTGTAAATTGTGAGTTCATTACCTTTGTAAATTGTGAGTTCATTACCTTTGTAAATTGTGAGTTCATTACCTTTGTAAATTGTGAGTTCATTACCTTTGTAAATTGTGAGTTCATTACCTTTGTAAATTGTGAGTTCATTACCTCTGTAACTTGCTCAGCTATCAAAACTTTGGAGTCCAGTCCCTGGACCAATTATGTACCTCTGTAATCTTTTGACTACCACCCACAGGATGGGTATGTGGTGACTACCGCCCACAGGATGGGTATGGGGTGACTACCGCCCACAGGATGGGTATGTGGTGCATAATAAACATATTAAACTAAACTAACTAACTGCCTGATACACGAGAAAGGTTCAATAAAACATAGGTTTCACTCTGTGCCACAAATCTTCGAAAATGAATCCGAACGTAAAGAAGAAATATATCATTGATTATAGGTAATATTAAATTAATTTAAACTGATATATGATATATTCAGTGAAATTTAGAAGAAGAAAAAATTACGTTAGGCGAATAATACAAATGTTTTTATCGCTGTCAATTTAAAAAAAATATTTGAATAAATCTATAAAAACTAAATATTTATTTTGGAAAATTTCAATTTTTAAGAAAGTTTAGCGTATTTGGCAATTTCTGGACACGTTTATGTCCCGTCTATCCTCATGTTCTTCAATTGTTCACGTTCGAAACAAAATCTGCACCTCTCTTGCTGTACCCTACATTCTGCACCCCTCCTGCTGCTGCTGTGCCCCTTATTCTGCATCCTTTTTACTGCTGTATCCCATATCCTGCATCGTTCCTGCTGCTGTATCCTGCCCCCTTGTTGCTGCTGTACCCCGCATCCTTTATCTTTGTTGCTACTGTAACTTTTTATCCTTCCTGCTGTTGTACCCCGCATCCTGCAACGTTGCTGTTGTTGTACTCCACATCCTGCGACCTACCTGCTGTTGTTCTCCACATCCTGCGCCCTACCTGCTGTTATACTCCACATCTTGCGCCCTACCTGCTGTTATACTCCACATCCTGCGCCCTACCTGCTGTTATACTCCACATCCTGCGCCCTACCTGCTGTTATACTCACATCTTGCGCCCTACCTGCTGTTATACTCCACATCCTGCGCCCTACCTGCTGTTATACTCCACATCTTGCGCCCTACCTGCTGTTATACTCCACATCCTGCGCCCTACCTGCTGTTATACTCCACATCCTGCGCCCTACCTGCTGTTATACTCCACATCCTGCGCCCTACCTGCTGTTATACTCCACATCCTGCGCCCTACCTGCTGTTATACTCCACATCCTGCGCCCTACCTGCTGTTATACTCCACATCCTGCGCCCTACCTGCTGTTATACTCCACATCTTGCGACCTACCTGCTGTTGTTCTCCACATCCTGCGCCCTAACTGCTGTTATACTCCACATCCTGCGCCCTACCTGCTGTTATACTCCACATCCTGCGCCCTACCTGCTGTTATACTCCACATCTTGCGACCTATCATGTGGGAGTTCGACTCGTGGATTAGGTAAGAAATACTCACGTAGGCTGTTATTACGTATAATTGCGATATGTGGAGAGAGCCCTGACAGCCGTGGCCTATCTCACTGCTCACACTCGTAACACTGACTAGCCGGCTGCCCAGTACCCAGTGTGAGGGGGCCTTTGATACTGCTGAGGTCAGCACAATATGAATTCAGATAGTGACTCAGGCAGAGACGGTTGGTCGTTGAGTCAACGGTACCCTGGTTACTGGTAACTGGTTACTACCTGCTGTTATACTCCACATCTTGCGACCTACCTGCTGTTGTTCTCCACATCCTGCGCCCTACCTGCTGTTATACTCCACATCCTGCGCCCTACCTGCTGTTATACTCCACATCCTGCGCCCTACCTGCTGTTATACTCACATCTTGCGCCCTACCTGCTGTTATACTCACATCTTGCGACCTACCTGCTGTTGTTCTCCACATCCTGCGCCCTACCTGCTGTTATACTCCACATCCTGCGCCCTACCTGCTGTTATACTCCACATCTTGCGACCTACCTGCTGTTGTTCTCCACATCCTGCGCCCTACCTGCTGTTATACTCCACATCCTGCGCCCTACCTGCTGTTATATTCACATCTTGCGCCCTACCTGCTGTTATACTCACATCTTGCGCCCTACCTGCTGTTATACTCACATCTTGCGCCCTACCTGTTGTTATACTCACATCCTGCGCCCTACCTGCTGTTATACTCCACATCCTGCGCCCTACCTGCTGTTATACTCCACATCTTGCGCCCTACCTGCTGTTATACTCCACATCTTGCGCCCTACCTGCTGTTATACTCCACATCCTGCACCCTACCTGCTGTTATACTCCATATCCTGCGCCCTACCTGCTGTTATACTCCACATCCTGCATCCTTCCTGCTGCTGTAACGCACGACCTTCGTCTCTCCTGCTACTCCTGTATTCTTCATCATGCTGGAACACAATCTTGCTTTGTATCAGGAGAAAATATGATGTCATTCTTTATTGTGCTCGTAATTAGTGACGCCCCACTTTGATGTCTTTGAAATCTTGGCTTGGATCGACGGATATCTAAGTGTCAGAACTACATCATAACTGTGTTAGTGCCTAGGGCTCACAATCAAAGAACTGGTGCTCAATTTTGGGCTGGTGGAGAAGTGGAGAAGTCTCTTAACACCTGTTGACAGGGTAAAATAAGCAGCAAGTAAATACCCGAGTTTTTAGTAGGCTCGTGTGGGTAGCATCTTGGTCTACCTGGAGGGATCCGGGGATCAACGGCCCCGCGACCCGGTCCACAACCAGGCCACAACCACACTTTAGACAGGGCTGGACTTGCAGATGAGTTAGGTAGGACAGCAGCTTTTAGCTGACGTGTTAGCATACATAGTATGCATACATAGTATGCTTACATAGTATACATACATAGTATGCATACATAGTATGCCTGTAATTCCAGCAATCTGAAAAAAAAAAAACGATTATGAAATCTTTCATTTAGGTATATGCCAGAGTACAGTACCTAGCCATACACTAATACACTGAAGCAGGTTTAGTTACTCATCACCAGACGCTGATGAGCTTATTTACTAAGTAGATATTTACATTATTGTTAGAACTTTAATGGGTCACTAACTCTGCTAGACTTATTTTCAAATAGAAATATTGTATTCCTTCGCATTATATTTAAGCAGTTACCAAAATTTACCTCCGAATATCACTGAAAGCAAATTACTGCTTCTCTGAATCATGTCTAAATCAGTGATTTTTTTTTATGGCTACTAATATCCAGGAGTAAGTTAAACAGTACTAATGCCGCTGCCTTGTGGACTTAATGAATGACTACAACCAATAAAATATCTGCAATAAAGAATATTGGTAACAATATTAATTATGTCAGATTGCTCTGTTCCAATATTTGCACATCTGTCACATGTATTCACATGTTTACAAACATTATCTCTCAATTCACAGCAGGATTCGAACCTGCACACCTGGAGTCTTGATGCGTGCATAAACTACCGGGCACCTTGATGCGGAGTGTACAGGTTCGAATCCTGCTGTGGATTGAGAGATAATTTTTGTAAATAATTTCGCCGGTTTGCGAATTATTAAGCATATTCATATATGTATACGCATCTGTCATTCAGATGATATTTGGAAGTCGAGTTCTTTTCAGAAATGTAGTAATAGAAACACTTCTGATAAATAGACATCTTAAGACACAATGACCATCCCGGTACACATCTTAATTAAGACACCGTGACCATCCCGGTACACATCTTAATTAAGACACCGTGACCATCCCGGTACACGCTGATGACTCCGTCCAGCAAGCAGCAGATCTTACTAACGCATCCAGCATCGCTGCAAAGACTAAGTAACTGGCTTTACTCAAGGAAAGGGAGCTGGCTGTGTTGAGCCAGGCAACTAAAATATTGGTTTAGAAAGACACGTAAGCAAACACTAGGACATATTTATTAGAAAACGTTTCGGTCCTGGGACCTTGATCACTTCTAACATACAGAGGTAGAAAGACATTATATATATAGGCGGAGAGTGAGGTGTGACGCACGTGACCTGAGGAATGCCATAAGAACATAAGAACACAAGAATGGAGGAACACTGTAGAAGGCCTACTGGCCCATGCGAGGCAGGTCCTTATCAAAACAACCTCTACCTATGATGAGGACGGGTAGACGATGAAATCATGTGACTCACCAACCCAACAACACAGGAGTCACATGATTTCATCGTCTACCCGTCCTCATTTGATAAGGACCTGCCTCGCATGGGCCAGTAGGCCTTCTACAGTGTTCCTCCATTCTTATGTTCTTATAAATAACAAAAAAGGCACAATACCGTGACTGGAACGATACACAAATAACCCACACATAAAAGAGAGAAGCTTACGACGACGTTTCGGTCCGACTTGGACCATTGACAAAGTCACACTAACCAGAGGTGGAGCAGGACGGCTATATAGGCAGGAAGAGGTGGTGGTAGTAATAGTAGTAGTAGTAGTAGTAGTAGTAGTAGTAGTAGTAGTAGTAGTAGTAGTAGTAGTAGTAGTAGTAGTAGTAGTAGTAGTAGTAGTAGTAGTAATAGTAGTAGTAGTAGTAGTACAAGAGTTGTATATAATACCGACAAGATGAAATTAAGACACATGCACAACACCCGGGCATCCCCATCATAGACGTCCACAACAAAGACAACCAGACGCCGCACATGTGTCTTAATTTCATCAGTAGTTGTAGTAGTAGTAGAAGAAGAAGAGGTAGTAGTAGTGGTAGTGGTAGAAGTGGGAAATAAAAAGGACGAGCCAGTCAAATACAAAGGAAGGGGAGCACTGCAAGAGAGCTAGATGCCCACAGAGGGAGAGCCAGTCAAATACGCACAGAGCTAGTGCCCACAGAGGGAGAGCAAGCGCACAGAGGTGCGTGAAAGGGAAGTGGTGAAATAAATGAAGAAGGAACAGAAACACGAGACAGGAGAGAGAAAGACAACCCAGAGGAGAAAAGGAAAGAGGAAAGGGGAAGAGGAAGAAGAAGAAAAAGAAAAAGAGAAAATGAAGATTCAGGTTAAGTCACGGGTGTTCTGAAGATTGGAGCATTTTACAATGTAGTGGGAGAGGAAGGCATCTACAGAGACGAAGCCAGGGCTAAGGTTCATACAAGGAAAGTTGTGTATTAGAGAGGATTCAACTAGACGGCGACTGTTCGAGTTGGAAGTAGGGAAGACAGTTTTAGCAGAAGACCAGTCAATAGGATGGCTATGAACTCTGACGTGACAGAAAAGAGCATTGTTAGTGTCGGCAAGCCTAACACTATTTTTGTGCTCCCTAAGTCTGTCAGAAAGAGATCGACCAGTTTCTCCGAAGTATTGAAGAGGACAGGAGGAGCAAGAAATAGAGTAGACACCAGGAACATCTGTAGAGGGAGGAGAGGTATGAACGAGATTAGTGCGAAGAGTGTTAGTCTGGCGGAAGGTAAGCTTGATGTCTAAGG
Organism: Cherax quadricarinatus; assembly: GCF_038502225.1. Taxonomy (NCBI): domain Eukaryota; kingdom Metazoa; phylum Arthropoda; class Malacostraca; order Decapoda; family Parastacidae; genus Cherax; species Cherax quadricarinatus. The sequence goes on from NC_091381.1 coordinate 2,531,280, forward strand.
GACGGAGAGAATTGTTGAGATTAGAAAGACCGGAAATGTAGGGAAGGCAGAGGATAGAAGAGTTCTCATGAGTAGAGAGTTTGGGAGAGAAGAAATTGCGTTTAGCACGTGAGAGGGCAGAGTCTATGAAATGGGAAGGGTAGCCAAGACGGGAGAACGAATTATGAAGAGTGGAAATTTCTGCTGGAAGGAACTGAGGATCACAGATGCGGAGGGCACGGAGAAAGAGGGAGATAAGAACACTTTTCTTGACAGGGGAAGCATGACAGGAAAAGTAGTGAATGTACATGTCACTGTGCATAAGTTTACGGTAAACGGAAAAGGAAAAACCTGTAACTGAGCGGTGGACATGGACATCAAGGAAAGGAAGCAAGGAATTAGATTCCCATTCAGCTTTAAACTTAATGGAAGGGGCAAGATTATTAAGAGCTTCAAGAAAAGGTTGGAAGAGACTGGAGTCATGAGGCCACAGAGCAAAGATGTCATCCACATAGCGGAGCCAGAGTGAAGGTTGCACATCGATGGTAGGAAGAACAGTCTCGAAGTATTCCATGTAAAGATTAGCAAGGACAGGAGAGAGAGGAGAGCCCATAGCGACACCGAAGGTTTGAGAATAATATTTCCCTTGGAAGGAAAAGGAGTCCACACAGAGGCGGATCAGATCAAGAAAGACATCAGTGGGGATAGGGAGATGAAGAAACCCTTCATGGGCCTTCTCTCTAAGGAAATCAAGGACATCATCAAGAGGGACATTGTTCTTATGACATTCCTCAGGTCACGTGCGTCACACCTCACTCTCCGCCTATATATATAATGTCTTTCTACCTCTGTATGTTAGAAGTGATCAAGGTCCCAGGACCGAAACGTTTTCTAATAAATGTCATAGTGTTTGCTTACGTGTCTTTCTAAACCAACTTGTCGGTATTTATTACCAAGGTTTATACCAACTAAAATATTAAAATACACGTAGTCAATGTGATTAGTTGTGACTTCACGTCACCTCTCCAAGTACTTGGGTGTCCACTTTGTAAAATATGCCTTAAGAGCTCTAAGCTGGCCACTAAAAACAGTCGAATTGCTGCACATAGCACAGCTTTCTAATTTCCTTCGTTCGGATACTTGCTCTTGTAAGCATTAGCCACCAGGATGACACTAACACGGAGGACAGATTTACATGTGACGGACAGTTAGTTGAATCAAACTGGGTATTTCGGGCATGTGACACTATGATCCAACAGTCTTTAAAACATATTAGATGAGGTATTTGTATGGATGAGAAACACAGAGCGCCCTCTAAAAGGTGTGACAGTGACCGCCAGTAATGGCTAAAATATTGTAAAGTGTGGATGCGCCTTCTAGGCTGAGTGTTCCCATTATGTGGCCCAAACAGAATAACGTCGCAGCACACATAGGGTGTTCTTTCTTTGCAACTCATTTAGAACAGGGTAACCTCACACTATGGGTGCTCCCCCCCATGTAACTCACACAAAATAGGATAGCCGCACACCGCGATGCTCCCCACCGTATAACTCGCTCAGAACAGGGTAGCTACACAATGCTGGTGTGTCAAATTTTATTACACATTAAAAAAAAAATTCCTCCCCAGGTGTTGCATCCAGTATCCTTCACCCAGTGGTCAGGGACGGCTAGGTGTCAGAGGGGTCAACAGACGGCAAGGCTGTTACTCAGACCGTGACACTCACACACACAAAGGAGCGGACACAAACATTTATCATAAAAACAGTGCGTGTTCCTTCCCACAATACTGTACTTTACCTTCCCAAGGGAATGATAATAATGTCGGCAACTGCAAGAGAGTACTTCCATATCTTTACTCGCACATTTGCAAGCGACGTGTCTCAGTTGCTGTTTCTGCCTCTTAACGAGAGTGTACCGAACTCACTCCGTTAATATTCTTGAAATTTTGTATTGACTCTGCTTCCTCTGTTTCTTTGTTTATAGGTCATTCTAGTTCCTGAACACTATCAAGAACACTGAAACTTGCAAGAAGCCTGCAGTACCTGCTCTTGCTACCAGCTTAGACCGCAGTAAATAGAGCAGTCGAAGATGAGGAATAACGTATACACCAGAAGTTATATTTTAGTACATCAGCAGAACGTATTTACAGATATTTACGCTATATGGGTATGAGTTAATGAGCCAAAACATTAATAGTGTTTGGAGAAAGATTGTAAGTATGAGAACTCTCGCTACTATGGCTATTCAACACCCATGCAGAGGACGGATTCTGGTACAGTTAACCAGCTAGAGGCTCGTGAGAGTCTGGTAGTCCAGGTTGCCACTAAACAGGAAATAATTGCACTTTTACCCCTCCTCCTCCTTCCTCACTCTGAATAGCTTAATGTTGAGCACCCGTGTACACATTTGCCTCTCTAACACTCTTTCCTTGTCCACCTTACCAAGACCTATGAGTATTTTGAAGATCGGAATCATGCCCCCTCTGATACTTTTAACTTCTAATGTCAGTTTTTTTCTGGAATCTACTTACAGTTTATAGTTTCACTGTGAAACTCCTCAATTTCTTTAGTTTCTTGACATTTTTTTATTAAATGTGTTTCATTGAGGAATTATATTTTCTATATCCTATATAAAAAGCAAACTGGAAGCAACAGAGTCAATGAAATCGATTATCGGGAAAGAACATAAGAATGTAGGAAAACTGCAGTAGGCCTGCTGGCCCATACTGGGCAAGTCCTTCTCTAAACCAACTATTCCCACACCCTACTCGTTCTACCTTCCAAGACACCCAAGAAATAACTTCAGTACCTCAGGTACTAATGTATATTATGAACTACAGTTGGCCTAAAAATGATCCTTGTGGAACGCCTAAATCATTCTGGACCAGCACCAATGGGGTCAAGCAATAATTCCAGTTAGACTGAGGGAATATTTATATATTTATATTAGCGCAAATTAATGTCTGATTTATATCAATTTCATCTAGTCCCATTTAGTCTACTCTGATATTGTTGCATAATTTCAGAACACCTAATAACAATTACTGCTCTCTGAACGTTATTTTATGCACTATAATATGTAAGTGACGCAAGTAGTCATTGATTTTAAGATGTCTAACTCCTTGACAGTGAGTAATCTAATTAATTAGGGTTTAAAATCTGTAGGAGACCATACTGTGAAAAGCTTTTTCGAGTAGTAGATATAATAGGAAGTAGACCAAATGGAAATGGAAGATATGGAATGTTATTAGTGATATATATCTGGCAAGTAAATGTTTGCAGCCAAATATATCACAAGTGAATATCTGCAGTTATATACACTGCAGGTGAATATCTGCAGTTATATACACTGCAGGTGAATGTCTGCAGTCACATACCTGGCAAGAAGTGAATGTCTGGAGTCATATACCTGGCAAGTGAATGTCTGCTTTGATATCCGATGCAAGTGCATATGTAGCGTTATAGCCTTGAGCAAAAATGGAGCACCAAGTAAATTGTGTTTGTTACCACAAGAGTTCAAAATTTAAGACCCGCCGCGCATGCGCAGTGGTGTGACTCAGGGTATATAACGCACGTCTAGTCTGGACTGGACCACATAACCCTCCAGGATGGCAATCAAGATTGTAATAAGTTCCTCTACTCCAGTTGCAATATTTCCAGTGGAATTGTATCACATAATTAAACCTGTGTATATGCAGATGTGAAATCGTAAGCTTTATCTGTAATCTGTTTGTTGCAGATGATAGCGTTGTTGATGGGAGTTGTCTCGGCTACAGGGTTGGTTGCGGCTCCAGGCCGCTTGCGTCTCGTTCGGGAACTGTTACCATACTCAACGGCAGTCCACCCTGGACCGTTCACAGGCGTCAAATCTTCGCATCTCAACGGACTGCTGCCCCACGGACCTATTGGTTATTCTGGAAAACCTATTGAATACAGTGTAAGTTATTACCAGCTTAATGCACAAGTATAATTATCATTCACCTAATTCCAATGACTCCCTGCGTCATTTGTGCTATGCTCTGACCATCTTATTTTTAGATTTAAGCATTAGTAGCACTACATATAAGATTCTCCATGGGGAAGTGGAGAAGAATCCTTCCTGTGTAAGCCATGCGTGTCGTAAGAGGTTACTAAAATGCCGGGAGCAACCCACAAGTAACCCCTTCTAAGATACAATTTACTGAACATAAGAGGAATTAAAGCTTTCGTTTCAGTGGGAGATGGCTGGTGTGTTAAAAAAAGTGAGGTCTACGTTGAGCAGGATATTTTCTGTAAACTTTTCAGAAACCTCAATACAAATTCGACTACGCTGTGAGCGATGACTACACCGGCTCCCACTTCGGCCACGCTGAGGAGAGAGACGGCTACGTTACCAAAGGAAAGTACTTCGTGCACCTCCCCGATGGTCGCATTCAGACCGTCACCTACTACGCTGACAAGACTGGCTACCACCCTACCATTACCTATGAGGGCAAGGCCCATTACCCCTCATACGGAGCGGCTCCTTACGTCAAGCCTGCCTATAAAGCCCCTGTAGGAAAATATGGAACTCCGACTCCTGCGTACTTCTAAGTGGTTTTTTTTATATATAACAAAATTTGATTCACTGCTGCTGCTCCATTCTCTGTGGGAACAAAATCTTGCTATATATACTTGGTATATTCCATCACGCAGGATGGGCCTTATACATTATATTGAGATAAGTCAGTCTTAGATGAGTCAGCTACTACGTAGCTATTTAAAGATTTTGTTTCTGCAGCGCTGGAAAAACTTTTATAAGGGAATTACCATGTTTCTGGATGTCTACCACTTATATCGTGGAATATATATATATATATATATATATATATATATATATATATATATATATATATATATATATATATATATATATATATATATATATATAGAAGGGGAGGGACTATATTTTTATATGTAAATATATACATACATCAATATAGAAACAATTCATATTCATTAACGTAATAGGGTCTCGACACAGTATAACAACACAGTACGCTTGAACTTGTACTGTCCTCGTGACAACCAGCCTCAGCATCACTGGCCTCGCGACAACCAGCCTCATCATCACTGGCCTCGCGTCAACCAGCCTCAGCATCACTGGCCTCGCGTCAACCAGCCTCAGCATCACTGGCCTCGCGACAACCAGCCTCATCATCACTGGCCTCGCGTCAACCAGTCTCGTCATCACTGGCCTCTCGACAACCAGTCTCATCATCACTGGCCTCGCGTCAGCCAGCCTCAGCATCACTGGCCTCTCGACAACCAGCCTCAGCATCACTGGCCTCGCGACAACCAGCCTCAGCATCACTGGCCTCTCGACAACCAGCCTCAGCATCACTGGCCTCTCGTCAACCAGCCTCAGCATCACTGGCCTCGCGACAACCAGCCTCAGCATCACTGGCCTCGCGTCAACCAGTCTCATCATCACTGGCCTCGCGTCAACCAGCCTCAGCATCACTGGCCTCGCGTCAACCAGTCTCATCATCACTGGCCTTGCGTCAACCAGTCTCATCATCACTGGCCTCGCGACAACCAGCCTCATCATCACTGGCCTCGCGTCAACCAGTCTCATCATCACTGGCCTCTCGTCAACCAGCCTCAGCCTCAAGCAACTCAATAAACAGACGGTATTCCGATTTCCTCAATTTCTGACCGAGCTCTAATATAACACAAAGTATACAGTTCTCCACAAATTCTCTGCTTTATAACTTGCCATGTTACGTACTGGTCCCTAGCTTAACAAAAAAAAAATAATCATCCAAGAAGTTCAAGTATATCACGAGGATTTGTCTTCTAGATGCAATTATCGGATACCTACCTTGTGCCTCTCACCTTGCTCTTATTGATAAATGGGGGTAAAGCTTGATTTCCTGAGTCGTGGATACCTCAGTTTACCCTTGAAAGTTCTCACACACTGTATATGAGGTTTTCGTTGCTGGTTCCTAAAGAGAATATTTAATTTTTTCAGGGTGTTTAAAGAATTTCTGAAGGTCTTATTGGAGGTTATTATTATTATGTATTATATAGCTTGTCATAGGAAAGCGCTAAACGGTAAACTGCATTATTAACTCGGAGTGCTGGTAACAGTGTGCTCCAGGAAAGCCAGTCAGTTTGGCTTATTTCCATCCAGGTCCTTTGATCCACTTCCCCAGGATGTGACCCTCAAGACTCAGTCAGCCATCTCCCAGGTACCTACTTACTGATAGGTGAACAGGAGTAACTGCTCTGCCCTACGATCGAACATGGGTTCTTCAGTTGTGAGTCGATAGCACTTCCAGGTGTGGTCAAGGAAGAGAAAGGGGAGTGCTTAGGTAGTTCCTTGAATCATGATCCTTGTACCAGCATCAAGGCACTGATTGTTGATGTCTTGATCGCATTATAATGCAATTGTCTTCACTGTATAGGAAACAGCTTAATCAAATTTTGTTTCTTTATTTGCACCAACTAATTTGTGTCCCCGATACAACTCAGCATCACCTGCGATACGTACGGAAGTGAGAAAGAAGGTATCGGTCGCATCACTGATGTACGACACACGAGAGGTGGTCGTGAGACAAAACCTTGTGAGACACACCTAACAACGTGTCTCATAATCCATCACAACTTTGCTCCTTAATTAATAACACCAGTTACCATAACACGACACTTTATATTGTCTCTTAACAAAATGCACAACCATTTTAAAACAATGCAGTAATTCCTCATAGAATACCCTGAAATAATAATAGTAATAATAATAATAATAATAATAATAATAATAATAATAATAATAATAATAATAATAATAATAATAATAATAAAAATAATAATAATAATAATAATAATAATAATAATAATAATATTAATAATAATAATAATATTAATAATAATAATAATGATAATAATAATAATAATAAAATTAATAAAGTTGAAACTAATGGTAATAATAATAATTAATAATAATAAAAATAAAATTAATAAAATTGAAACTAATAGTAATAATAATAATAATAATAATAATAATAATAATAATAATTATTATTATTATTATAATAATCTCATACTGTTAAAACATTTAAGTTGTTAGAAAAGGACTGCAGAGTAAGTAATCCTGCTGAGTTGAGTAAGATGGTTTTTCTTAACAAAAGGTAAATTTACTCAGAACCTTTACTGAGAAGGTTCCAAGTCATTAAACAAGATTATATTTACTACCGTAAATGTAATCTTGGTATGGAGCCTTCTTGAAAAATACTAATATTTCCATGTGAAAAGTAAACAGTGGAGCTTGACCAGAGTTAGTGATCCTTCCCTAAAGTTGAGATTCACCAGAGATGTTGTAAGTCACTTAAACTCTTTGGTGCAGACAGTACTTGAAGCCCTGGTAAGTGTTATGATTGTAGGGGGTACTGAAAGAGTAACAGCAACAGTGTACTATTTTGAAAAAAAAATACCACGGGTGGGGCTAGAACCCGCGATCAGAGAGTCATAAAACTCCAGACCGACGCGTTAGCCACTGGGCCAGCTAGTTACAATAAGATTTATCCATCTAAGTATATTTCTACACCATAGGAAGGTTAGCATAGGCACCACTGTGACCACAAATGCAAGTTTTTACAGACGAATCTCCCGCTAGCGTGGCTGTGACGAACTCTAGCTCAAGTCAACCTCAAAGACGTCAACATGACTCACGAAATCGTAATGGTATGGTTTGTTTCCAATAGTGTCATTAAAATTTCGTGAGTCATACTCTCTTGAAGTCCCCCGGATAACAGCAGCGCAAAACAATCGACACCGCAACATGTAGAGACGCTCGAACATAGACAAGATAACAAACATAGGATTTAATTCTCTCACTGTTTCCAACAACTTACAACGAACCAGTCCTAAAATCCTAAAACTACCAGACCTTTGCTCTACGATAACTGTAAAAAGTTTTCAGTCCACGTTTCATAACGTTAATTATTCCCATCATTCACAGCCTTAGGATTAATTTATTTTTTCTCAGTGTCATAACGAATTGAATCCCTCGCATATATTGATGAAGGAGTCTCAGCACGACACCACAGTCGGTCTTTCTTACTTAACGTTGTAATTTTGTTCGCGAATATACCTGAATTATGGACAGTAAGGCTTTTAACAGGGAGGTACACAAGAGAATAATAGAAAAGTGAATGCTCATGGAAGCAAAGATAATTTCTGCTGACTGATAGACAACCCAGAGTTGGCATAAATGAGAAGAAATCAGAATGAGAAACAATACAAATCGTGTTACACTGAGGTCGGAGTTGGATTCTTTCTCGTTTACAATTAATTTTAATGTCCAAGATAAAGGCGCTTTTAGTAAGAAACACCAGCGGCAGCTATTAAATAATATATACCCAAAGGACACCGAATTCTTGTTGATAAGAAATCTGAAGCCAAGGCAACACATTTCAGTCATAACATTAATATATTTCCTTCAAATAAAGATGTGTGTGTTACCTCCAGTTTAATATTACAACAGATATGAGGTGCAGTTATGGTCTCCATATTGCTGAATGAGAGAAAAATTATTTTATGCGTGCAGAAAAACAAATGATTCATATTAATCTATGTAAGAAACATTTAATTTGAAGTGTATAAAATTCAGAGGATATTGTTGATAAATAATATAAATATTTAACTCCAGTTTTTTTAATTTAATTTAAATAAATCTGTAATAATAACAGTGCATATAACATATAATAATTTATAGCACAATCCTCACTATATTCCTGGAAATATTAATTAAAACAAGATTTACGAAATTTTTAGTGATTCCGCTTCTTCTGACGTGAAATAAAACAGGTGGGTAGAAAATATTTGTAATATTCCGCTAAATAAAATATCTGCAAATATTTGGTGAGAGAGAAGGATGCACAGAAAACAACAAGATTAAAGAAAGTTTAATTTATAATAGTCAACAAATAGTTATTTACTGCTTGCGCAATTTGCATAGCAACTCTATCCAGTAGAGTGATCGTTTAGGTCTGCATGATAGCTCTAGGAGTGGAAGACAAGCTAGGGTAATTATGGTGCATGGTACCTAGGCAGTGGGGTACCCGGTGCATGTACAGCAGCTGGGGGATGTACAGCGGCGGGGGCAACCTTGTGGTATGGATCGTTGTCGTAGTTGATGGTGGGATGATACCCAGTTTGGTCAGCATAATAGGTGACCGTCTGGACGCGGCCGTCAGGCAGGTGCACGAAGTACTGTCCCTCCGTCAAGTAGCCGTCACGGACCTCAGAGTGACCGAAGTGAGTGCCAGTGAGATCGTCATGGACAGCGTGCTCGAAATCATAGAATGCCGGGGTCTGAAATAAATGTAAATCTCACATATTTTAGATTAAAAAATACACAGACGCTAAAAACATGCCGACACTGGTACCAACGAACCCACTACGAGACAACAGAAGAAGTTACGAGGAGGCCTGACCTATTTCACACCCTGAAAAATGTGCACGTTGTCGAGGTGAGGCAGGAGAGTTCAGTACTCATCCCAACATTTGTTTCCTTTGTTACATATATAAATGTTAATCCTCATACTCTAGTGACCATTAATAAAATCAAGAATTTATTATGTTATTGATGGTCAACAGTATAACCTGTGAATAACAAATATGTGCAGTGAAATATACTTTGATTTCTGTAACGTGAAATATCAAACTTTTTAAAATCAGTGAAAAGAATTTTGTTCAGAAGCCAATGAAAATATTTTACGTCCATTGAATAGGGAGCGTCGCCCCTCTAAACCCCCGATAACATTTTCGGCCCCCCTAGAATTTCTTTAAATCCTCGAGATTAAAAGCTATAATTAGGATTAATCCAATAAAATGCCTTTCTGAACAATACGCAACAGAAAATGCAACAATTATCAATTATAATCTCCATCTGAATTAATAATTTGGTCTCATTTTTTGCAGGATCTCTTAACGACAAAAAAAAATTAGACGTAACTGCAGTGTAACCTTCAACTACACGATATTTTACTGGGTTAGAGCAAGAGATAGCTATATTTACCCATCACAACCTGGTGGCTAAAGCTCTCGCTTCAAACGTTGAAGGTCCGGGTTCGATTCCCGGTGAAGGGGTGGAAACAACGGGCGTATTTCCTTACACCGGTTGTCTATGTTCACCCATCAGCTTAAAATAGATACCTGGGTGTTAGTGGACTGGTGTGGGTCGCATCCTGGGGACAAAACTGACCTAATTTGCGGGAAATGCTCAGCATAACAAGCGACTTTCTATATAGTAGTATGTCATTAACCTCAGCTAGACCTGTATACCTTGTACATGTACTGGCAGTAAATAAAAATATATTATTATTATTATTATTATTATTATTATTATTATTATTATTATTATTATTATTATTATTATTCGTCGTAAGGGTCTATACCACAAGACAGATATTATACATGATGTGGTATAATGTATCAGCATAAGCTGGAAGACCTTCTATTATGTATTCTATTATGTGTTCAGTAGCTAAAACTCTTTTAGTGAAGATTAAAAAGGCACAGTAAGAACATAAGAAAGGAGGAACACTGCAGCAGGCCTGTTGGCCCATACTAGGCAGGTCCTTTACAATCCATCCCACTAACAAATACCATCTCACTAAGAATACCGTGACTGGTGCAATACACAAATGGGAGAGACTTATAACGACGTTTCGGTCCTACTAGGACCATTAACCAGCGTGTGTCTAGTTAATGGATCGAAATGTCACCATACGTTTCTTACCTTGTACGGGTTCTTTTCCTCTTCTATCAAGGTTAGAATTTCTGTTACCCGGAAAGTGCATTTATCCTGTCATACGAAGTTAGAGGAACCGATGAAATCACAGAGATGGGAGACGTTAGGAAGAGTCAACTGGTGATTACTGCCACCATGTAATAAATTCATTAACAAATCCTCCGTCTCACTGTACATGTCAAACACTACATACAAAATGAAAGTTGCAATTTTGTAGCTGAAACAATGCAAAAAAAAACTATTTCACATATTAGAGATAAGATTAAATGACATGGATCCTGGATCATTGTATCATTTTCAAGTCACGAATGGCATGATAATGGCGCAAGAAGGGTTGAAACTACGTCTAGTTTCACCTTAAATTTATGGTTTAGTTACTGTACACACACCACAACTTTTGAGTACAAGAAATATAATTTGTTTTCTCAACACAACGTATTCCAACAGTATGGTAGTCAAAGTGTCTTAGATTACGAAGGTACTGAAGCTTCTTAAAACGTATGCAGAGATGTTTTAAATAAGATTCTCAGTGAATGCAGGACACACACTGCCTGCAGAACACGCACTGCCTGCAGGACACACACTGCCTGCAGGACACACACTGCATGCAGGACACAGAGAAGAGGACAAGGACAAGGCCAGAGTCAGCAGAGTACAACCGGAGCAGAGCAGAGTATCAAGCGAAAGCACATACAGAACCATCCACAGAACCTCACAACCAAACACGCTATCCCAACACAAACCACAATTCACACTTACAGCCCCCACCCCACACTACGCCGTAGAATCCCACAGCACACTGCCAGGTCCCCCATCCTCACAGACCCCCGAGAATACAGTGTTGGAGAGGAAACTGAAGGTATGGTACATCAAAGCTGATGGAATAACGAATAAGTGGGAGGAATGTCTCGAAAGAGTCAAAGACGCATCGCCGGACATTATAGCTCTCGCAGAAACCAAGCTCAAAGGAATGATAACAGATGCCATCTTTCCAAAGGGATATCAGATTCTGAGGAAAGACAGAGGGAACAGAGGGGATGGAGGAGTGTCAGTGCTCATCAAAAACCAATGGGATTTTGATGAACTGGAGAGAGGAGACAGAGGAGAAGCAAGAGACTGCGTAATAAGAACACTTCTGTCTGGAGGTCCTAAGGTGGTAAGTGCAGTGATGTATAACCCACCACAGAACAGCAGGAGGCCAAGGCAAGAGCATGATGAGAGTAATAGAGCGATGGTCAGAAGGGCTCATATGAGCAGGGCAAGGCTACTGATTGTGGGTGACTTCACTCACGAGGAAATCGACTGGGAGAACCTGGAGCCACGTGGGCGCTCAGAAATGTGGAGGGCTAAGATGTTGGAGGTGGTACTCGAAAACGTCATGTACCAACACGTAAGGAACACTACAAGAGAGAGAGAGAAGAGGATGAACCAGCAAGACTGGACCTAGTATTCACCTTGAGTAGTGCAGATATTGAGGACATCACATATGAAAGAGTTCTTGGGGTCAGTGACCACGTGGTGTTAAGCTTCGAATACATAGTAAAGTTACAAGTGGAGAGGAAAGCAGGAAGTGCAGGACGAATGAAACCAAACTACAAGAGAGAGGACTACAGAGGCATGAAGAATTTCCTGTACGGGGTTCAGTGGGACAGAGAACTGGCAGGGAGGTCAGTAAACGAATATGTGACAACAATATACAAGGAAGCCGAGGAGAGGTTTGTACCCAAGGGTAACAGAAATAACGAGAAAGCCAGAATGAGCCCTTGGTTCACCCAGAGGTGTAGAAAGACCAAAACCAAGTGTGCTGGAGAATGGAAGAAGTATAGAAAGCAAAGGACCCGGGAGAATAAGGAGAACAGTCACAGAGCCAGAAATGAATATGCACAGGTTGTAGGGCGAAATGACAGTAGTTTGTTGGATTATGTATTAGTAGATAAAAGACTGTTGAGTAGACTTCAGGATGTACATGTTTATAGAGGGGCCACAGATATATCAGATCACTTTCTAGTTGTAGCTACACTGAGAGTAAAAGGTAGATGGGATACAAGGAGAATAGAAGCATCAGGGAAGAGAGAGGTGAAGGTTTATAAACTAAAAGAGGAGGCAGTTAGGGTAAGATATAAACAGCTATTGGAGGATAGATGGGCTAATGAGAGCATAGGCAATGGGGTCGAAGAGGAATGGGGTAGGTTTAAAAATGTAGTGTTAGAGTGTTCAGCAGAAGTTTGTGGTTACAGGAAAGTGGGTGCAGGAGGGAAGAGGAGCGATTGGTGGAATGATGATGTAAAGAGAGTAGTAAGGGAGAAAAAGTTAGCATATGAGAAGTTTTTACAAAGTAGAAGTGATGCAAGGAGGGAAGAGTATATGGAGAAAAAGAGAGAGGTTAAGAGAGTGGTGAAGCAATGTAAAAAGAGAGCAAATGAGAGAGTGGGTGAGCTGTTATCAACAAATTTTGTTGAAAATAAGAAAAAGTTTTGGAGTGAGATTAACAAGTTAAGGAAGCCTAGAGAACAAATGGATTTGTCAGTTAAAAATAGGAGAGGAGAGTTATTAAATGGAGAGTTAGAGGTATTGGGAAGATGGAGGGAATATTTTGAGGAATTGTTAAATGTTGATGAAGATAGGGAAGCTGTGATTTCGTGTATAGGGCAAGGAGGAATAACATCTTGTAGGAGTGAGGAAGAGCCAGTTGTGAGTGTGGGGGAAGTTCGTGAGGCAGTAGGTAAAATGAAAGGGGGTAAGGCAGCCGGGATTGATGGGATAAAGATAGAAATGTTAAAAGCAGGTGGGGATATAGTTTTGGAGTGGTTGGTGCAATTATTTAATAAATGTATGGAAGAGGGTAAGGTACCTAGGGATTGGCAGAGAGCATGCATAGTTCCTTTGTATAAAGGCAAAGGGGATAAAAGAGAGTGCAAAAATTATAGGGGGATAAGTCTGTTGAGTGTACCTGGTAAAGTGTATGGTAGAGTTATAATTGAAAGAATTAAGAGTAAGACGGAGAATAGGATAGCAGATGAACAAGGAGGCTTTAGGAAAGGTAGGGGGTGTGTGGACCAGGTGTTTACAGTGAAACATATAAGTGAACAGTATTTAGATAAGGCTAAAGAGGTCTTTGTGGCATTTATGGATTTGGAAAAGGCGTATGACAGGGTGGATAGGGGGGCAATGTGGCAGATGTTGCAAGTGTATGGTGTAGGAGGTAGGTTACTGAAAGCAGTGAAGAGTTTTTACGAGGATAGTGAGGCTCAAGTTAGAGTATGTAGAAAAGAGGGAAATTTTTTCCCAGTAAAAGTAGGCCTTAGACAAGGATGTGTGATGTCACCGTGGTTGTTTAATATATTTATAGATGGGGTTGTAAGAGAAGTAAATGCGAGGGTCTTGGCAAGAGGCGTGGAGTTAAAAGATAAAGAATCACACACAGGGTGGGAGTTGTCACAGCTGCTCTTTGCTGATGACACTGTGCTCTTGGGAGATTCTGAAGAGAAGCTGCAGAGATTGGTGGATGAATTTGGTAGGGTGTGCAAAAGAAGAAAATTAAAGGTGAATACAGGAAAGAGTAAGGTTATGAGGATAACAAAAAGATTAGGTGATGAAAGATTGAATATCAGATTGGAGGGAGAGAGTATGGAGGAGGTGAACGTATTCAGATATTTGGGAGTGGACGTGTCAGCGGATGGGTCTATGAAAGATGAGGTGAATCATAGAATTGATGAGGGAAAAAGAGTGAGTGGTGCACTTAGGAGTCTGTGGAGACAGAGAACTTTGTCCTTGGAGGCAAAGAGGGGAATGTATGAGAGTATAGTTTTACCAACGCTCTTATATGGGTGTGAAGCATGGGTGATGAATGTTGCAGCGAGGAGAAGGCTGGAGGCAGTGGAGATGTCATGTCTGAGGGCAATGTGTGGTGTGAATATAATGCAGAGAATTCGTAGTTTGGAAGTTAGGAGGAGGTGCGGGATTACCAAAACTGTTGTCCAGAGGGCTGAGGAAGGGTTGTTGAGGTGGTTCGGACATGTAGAGAGAATGGAGCGAAACAGAATAACTTCAAGAGTGTATCAGTCTGTAGTGGAAGGAAGGCGGGGTAGGGGTCGGCCTAGGAAGGGTTGGAGGGAGGGGGTAAAGGAGGTTTTGTGTGCGAGGGGCTTGGACTTCCAGCAGGCATGCGTGAGCGTGTTTGATAGGAGTGAATGGAGACAAATGGTTTTTAATACTTGACGTGCTGTTGGAGTGTGAGCAAAGTAACATTTATGAAGGGATTCAGGGAAACCGGCAGGCCGGACTTGAGTCCTGGAGATGGGAAGTACAGTGCCTGCACTCTGAAGGAGGGGTGTTAATGTTGCAGTTTAAAAACTGTAGTGTAAAGCACCCTTCTGGCAAGACAGTGATGGAGAAGAAGGGAGGACCCGCGACAATACGAAGATGACATAGTAGCGAAAGCCAAATCTGACCAGAAGCTGTTGTACAGCCACATCAGGAGGAAAACAACAGTCAGGGACCACGTAATCAGGCTGAGGAAAGGAGGAGAGATCACAAGAAACGACCGTAAAGTATGTGAGGAACTCAGCATGAGATTCAATGAAGTGTTCACAGAGGAGACAGAAGGGACTCCAGAAAGACAGAGAGGTGGGGTACACCATCAACTGTTGGACAGCTTGGGACAAAACTGACATGAAATGCTCTGCATAACAAGCGGATTTCTACATAGTAGTATGTCATTGATGTCAGCTAGTTTGAAATCGACCAGAAGAGGTTTTTCCCAGTTATCACCAGGAGACCGACAGTTCCTCGATGGAGACTCCTTAAAGTGATTGCTTAAATTTGTTCTTTTTTTTTTCTTCCTCCAACTTTTTCGTTTTCATTTTTCTTATACCTCGAAAAAAATCTCATTCAGTCAGTTTTAAGTTTTTCGATGCATCTGCATGGTAACTAGAGCTAAATTCTTTGAACAACTGGCTCTCTTGTCCCATGACCAAAGTTTCTGTACTTATTTCCAGCATCCTGGAATGGTTCTGATAACTTCTAAAACCCTCAGTGGCATATCTTCGGGCATTAAACAGAAGATTCTTCCTAAATCGACGACAGTGGAGATGACATTCAAATTTATAAGTGCATATTTAACCATTGTATGTGTAAAATTGCGTGACATTTTTTATTCCCATTACATAACAATAAAAAAATTGCAGTTTACCTATCCTGAACGGTTTCAGTATTAATGGCTAATGTATCTTATGGGCAGGATAATACCCATTAAGTGTGTGTGACTAATTTGTCAGAACAATAAAATAGTTAATTAAACTTGAGAATGATTCATTAGATCGGCTTCAAATTTTCATCACTTGTGTGCTGTTACTGGCTGGCATAAGTCCCAATTTGCTAATTTTACTGAATATACAGTAATATTCATTTACACTCAGTTGCCACATTATTAGGTACGCCTGTACACCTCGTTAATGCAAATTAACGAGGAGGCAGCACTTCAATGCCTAAAAGCATTCAAACCTGGTCAAGAGGTTCGGTTGTTTATCAGATCTAAATGACTTGGACTGTGGAATCATTGTTGGTGCCAGACGAGGTGGTTTAAGTATCTCAGGCACAACTGATCTGGAATTTTCATGCGCAATTGTCTGTAGAATTTACAGAGAATTATGTGAAAGAACAAAACAACCAGTGAGCGACAGTTCTGTAAGCGAAAACGCCTTTTTAATAAGGTCAGAGAAAAATTGCCAGACTGGCTCAAGGTGACAGAAAGGTGACTGTAACTCAAATAACCACACGTTACAACAAATGTATGGAGAAGAGCATCTCTAAATGCACAAGATATCGAACCCTGAAGTGGATGACAGCAGCATCAGAAGACCACACCAGGTTCCACTCCTGTCAGCTAAGATCAGGAAACTGAGGCTACAGTTGTCACAGGCTCACCAAAACTGGACAGAAGAATGAAGAATGAACTGAAGAATGAACTGAAGAATGTCACTTCTGATCAATGCTAAATCACTGTGTGGGACTTCACTGTGTTATCATTTAATAAATCTTGCGATTTCTGAGTGCCACGTCCAGTTGCCTGATAATGCAGTTCTTACTGGATTCAAACTTAATGTGCTGGTGTATTTTAGGATATTGTTCCCTCTCAGATAACAAGAGAATTCCTTTTTAATTAAGCAGCCCCAAAGCTGGTGCTTCTTAGCTGAAGATTTGAGTTAGTTTAGTGCTGTGTATGTATTACTTTATCATTTTATTGAAAAACATTAGGATATTAGTGTTTATGTGATAACTCGTAACTACCAAATGTGACACGCATTAAGTCTTCATCGTTAATACTTAAGTGCGTTAGAAACTTACGCCGAACTCTTCACTGGGCTTTTCTTGCGTACTGACCTACGGAGACATGGGGTTAGGCGGCACTGGGATACCTTTCTCGGGACGAGCAGTAGCCAAAATTCATCTACTTTAAAAACAGGCTTACTATGGGCTCAAATCCTGCCCGTTCCATGAGAAGGTATTATTAACCACCTTATAAAATTAATAAATTTTCACCTATATAGATTAAGTTAACAGGGTGTCATCTTTTTTCATGAGATGCAGCCGCCACTACGATTCAAGCCGATCACAAAACACAAATATTTGAGTTAAATCATCGAAGAAATATCAAACTATTGTAAAATAAAATTAGGAAATAGGTATCAACGCTTTCCAATAGCCGATCAGACGAAGCTTCCTCAAGTTATTGCACGGGAACTAAAAACCATGAATTCTTTATGTAAAACTGACCAGAGGGTATTCGAAAAAAACGCCAATAGTTGTTTAAAACGTTCCATCCTTTCAGAACACCAACACTGAAGATATAAACCTAGTTATCAGGTTTAAATTTTCAAGTTATGAACGAAAACCTCGAAGGAAAAATGTTTATCATTAGACGTCCAGATAAAGGTTCGTCTTCGAGATTATTTATCAAAGACGGTGATAATATAAATGTTCAACCCGAGGATGGGATAGTTTTTGCTAAACTGAGTAAGTATGGTGAGTACAATCACAGAGGCAGCAACTGTGTATCTGTACTTGTATAATTAATAAGAAACATGTGCAACATCTGGGTATCTTGTAAAATTACCCTGATGCTTCGCATGTGTCTAAGTCATCTCCTCGGTAGTTAATAACATTGATATACAGAGTACAAGTATTTCAGGACTCAAATGAGTAGTTCTATTTTCAATATGGCTGAATTTGGATCAACTTTATTCTCTGAAACTGCAGGAGATACGTATCCAAATATTGTCAATGAACTCTACTAAATTTTAAAAAAAAATAAATACCAGTAGTAATTTCGTTATTTTCACACGATCAATTGAGAGATATTCTGTTAGCTTTCAATCATGATACTGAAAATTTATTGAAAATACCTGTATCCCTAGAAATTATTTCTTCACCAAAGAGGATATTATTGCTGGATAAATTGCCGCTTGGCTGGATTTTGACGACGACTCCACACCAGGAAACATTCAGAACCTACAAACGAATGTTTATACCTTCTTACCTACCAAAAGGCCAATATTTTTTTTTCACCTTATCTAATTATACTATGGGGAAAACTGTCGAGTATCATCCGTGAACAAAGTGCAGTTATCCTCTGTAAAAAATAATCGTGAATTATCTGTGAGCTAACAGTCGTGTATTGCCTGTGAACAAACTATCGTGTATCGTCTTTTAAAAATTTTCATGGATTGTCTATCAGCAAACTAATCATCTATTACAACAACGTGCATCCCTTATGTTAATGTGCTAAAGAAAACAAATGCCCTCTCTGATGTTAATATGCTCAGGAAACTATCGAAACCCTTGCACAGCTCTCAGGATTTTCTTCGCTACAGGTGAACACATCTCTGAATGGATTATCAAAACTAGAACTGACCGAATTAATAAAATATACGACCTATCTCAAATAAGAAAATAGCAACACATTCCTATACAATAATTATAATAATAATAATACAATGCTCTAATCCCAGAAGAGTCATGTAACAGTTGAAGCTCCCGACTTATTTTGAGAATTGACTAGTCATCACAAATTCATGGTCTCAAGACACATTTATTGTAGGTGAAACTAAGGAGGTAAGTCTTTCATACCAAATCACTTAAACAGAGGAGCTGAAACAGAAGTTTCAGTCCTCTTTCACAAAGATCTCTTCTTATATCATAGGAAATTACTCCTTCCCAAATCACTGTCCTTCATTATTTTCTCTAAACACCTCTAGATGAAAAAAAAGTCACAGCTTAATTTTAAAGCCACGTATGAACTCTAAGTTATACAGTTTCTTTAGTCACACAACATTCTCTTCCCCAAATTATTTACGTCGCTGAATCCGTCCAATAATCCACTGGTGCAGTTGGTAATGACAATGTTATCAGGACGATGGTCCCTGTACGATAATTAGAGCGCATCAACAAGCACATTTCCACATTTAAAACTGAACTCTCCGCTTTGTATACTTCTTACACTCCTATGTATTCACGAATTCAAAGTTGACGCCTTAAATGTAACTGATTCATGATCATCCATACATGCTCTTAACCCTGTGAGGCACTTTTGTGACATGTTCATGTCAGGAACCAGACGCGAGTCTAGTAAATTTATAGACAATGAAGTTTGAAAAATTTTTGCTGGTTCCCTCTCACTTTCGTTTTCAAATGCGTGATAGAACTGATTTACTGTCAAAGGCTTATGCGCTGATTACAGTTTTGGGTCATCCAAAAGTGGTTTCTTTGCAATATGTCAGTAATTCGGAATTAAATTCATGTGGTGGTCCTTGAATTGAGACAGGGAGACTGACACCAGACATTTACAATCATTCTCTCAGGCAGGAACAGCCACATATGGAGTATCCAAGCTGCTCAACAGCCTTAAAATCCAAAGATTGATGGATTGAACACATCGACTCCAGGCTAAGGGACTGATTACTTAATTCTCCTCCTCATCTTTCACCGTTTTTCTCTGTATTGGACTGAAGAAGCCACTAGCTGGCGAAACGTTTCCTCAATAAGGATTTCCAAATGTTGCATAAGCGCCTCATTCTTCAAACATCCTTATGACCCACCACAGCAGCAGTAGACCAACCAACTACACTAGTGAGAACATTTTTGAGCATAATTCAAGCTTATCTCATTAATGCGCAACACGCCCAGCATCCATCATTACAAAAATCAATAAAATAAAATAGCACAGTCTCCATTAGATGAACTTCCCAGATGATATCCCAACCTCGGAGGTTTTCTTGCTTATCCCTGCTAGTAATACCTAAGAAAATACACCAACTTTTCTTACAGCAGAGACAAACACAAATGAGACAAGCACACTGGGAAGCAAGCACTCTACAATAACATCAGCAACAGAAGATACAAGCACATCGTGGAGCATATACCAACAAACTTAATTCTTCACACAGCTATTGACCATAATGAACCAATTGCCATAAAGGTATACGAAGAGGATCGGTCGCGTACGCAAAGTGTTGGATCCCTTAATGAACCATGGAGAAATTATCTTATAAAGGCAATTGAAGCCAATGGAAAACACAATACCAAGTCTCAGGGCTACTAGGAGTTTCATAAAATTTTACTACACTGTTGGTTGTTATGCTGCCAGCCATCGACTCGGCTACAAGACTCTCTGGGAGCTTATACTACCTACTGATATACCTACTGTTAAAAAATATTTAGTTTGCCAGCGGAACTGCTGTCGCATCCTGCGTCATTATGTACTTCAATGTGATAAAAAAAAAAGGTATTTTGAAAGAACTCATTCACAAATACTCAAGAAATGTGAACATTTTATCGACGGAGGCCTGGTCACAGACCGGGCCGCGGGGGCGTTGACCCCCGAAACTCTCTCCAGGTAAACAGCTGAGTATTACTTGCAATTCTGGAAAGAGACCACAACTTTGCCTATTGCTGATAACTTGCTGTAATTTAGTTTAAAACAACAATAACTTGCTTGGCAAACAAAATTTGGGTAAGTATTAATAATTGCAAATAAACTACAATATAGTTTATTTGCAATTAATTTCTGGCAAGACAGTGATGGAGTGAATGATGGTGAAAGTTTTTCTTTTTCGGGCCACCCTGCCTTGGTGAGAATCGGCCAGTGTGATAATAATATAAAAAGAATAAAGGTTACGTGAGGGATTTCACGAGTGTGTAAAAACCCGTTACTATTGTTTCTATGTAAATTTCAGAACAGTTTACTACTGATGAAATTTGTTTGGGTAGTATAATTGTTTGGGTCCTGCAACTAGACCTATTATATGCTTTTGTAATCTTTTCACTACCCCCTACCAGGATGGGTATGGAGTCCATAATAAAGTTATCAACTAACAAATTTCTCAAGGCCAGATATTGATAAAGGATCTCGTCACTGACAATTACCTTGTCTGGCCGCAAAGTAACTAACAGTTATTGCTAAAAATATATATTCCTGGTGTATAGGGAATTGTAATATGAATACAAAAAGTAAAGAATCAATAAATAATATACTCACATTATGATAGGGGTCCAGATAGCCAGGTAACCCAGCAGGGTAGCCCAGCTTACCGTAGGGAAGAGGACGAACACCGTGGATGGGTGCACCAGGGTGTGTATAAGCACCAGGGTATACGTGTCCAGCAGGGTGTAGAGGTCTATGCAAGTAACGGTGCCCTGCTAGGTGGGGAGGGTACTGGAGATAGGGTCTGGTGTAATAGCCACGTGATGTCGGAGCCAGCCTCTTTGTCTCCGCCAAAGAGCCCACCATCAACGCTATCAGGCAACTCTGCACAGGAGCAGTAAAATGTATTCATACATTGTGCAGTTTCTGTTATAGTGGGAACATTTGTTCCCACATATCACTGCCAGAAATAATCACAATGGGAGGTTATTTCAAAAATGCATGTGTAACAAAACTAGGAATAAGTCGAGGTACCCTGAGCATCATTGTGTTGCAGGTACAGCAAGAGAGTGTGTGGAGAAGCTGAGCTCTCACTGTTTATATACTTACCGCCAGACGCCCGCGCATGCGTGACAATAAAGATATGCAATTTGAAGAAGATGAGAAATGTTCCTTTCATAAAAAGATAAAAACAGCAGACATCTCATTCACACTCAAGATTATACGAATTTTAATCCAAACTATCCATAATTAAGCATTTTCGCCACAGGTATAACAATAGAGTGTCAGCTGCTATGTAATTCATAGTCCCATCTGTTCATTATCCTCCGTGTATATGCATGCTTTAATTTATATGTCTGTCGCTGCCGGATGTCTGAGATATTGTGCAAGTTCTTCCTGTACTATGGATGCTCCTTTGTGGAAAATTTAACTGCATTTTTCATTTATTTTTTTCTTTTGAAGGAAGCGAATATTCTGCCAAAATTTACTCAGGGTTTTAAAAAATTCTTGAGAAATGGAGAATATGTAATTAAATAGATGAACAAAATAAATACACCTTGAATTCGATCGAATATTGTCCGAGTAGCTATAACGAATTATTATTTATTGTATTTTCTTATTTTTTATTAATTTTGTGAGGTATATATGTCATTGTTTCTAGTGTTCAATGGAACAGTGCTTGACTCATGTTCATTGGACCAATGAACGTGGCTGTTGTTCACTGATACCAGAAGGATACTTGAATGATGGTTTCGGGGGTTATCTCTCCCCAGACCCGGTTCCAGACCATGCCTCCTGGTGAATGAAGACATGATCAACTAGGTTGCTAATGCTGGCTGCTCGCAGTAAGAACCATAGTCAGGCTGATCATGAACTGATTTGAGGAACTTATTAAGTTACTTCTTAAGGAGAGCCAGCCAGAGGTCTGTTGATAATCCTCCTAGTGTATGAAGGGAGACTGTTGAACAGTCTTGAGCTCCTTACACTCTCGTTATCTCTTCGTGTTCTCACGACACGCCTGCTTTTTATTGGTTGCATTTTGCACCAGCAGCAGAGCCTTCTGCTTTCGTAGGGAGGGATTTCCGTGTGCAGATTCGGCCCCAACCCTTCTAGGATTTTCCAGGTGTAAATTATGATATATCTTTCTCGGCTGCTTTCCATGGAATACAAATCGAGGGACTTTAAACACTGAAACTAATAAAGGTGTTTAACTGATTAATCCAGGTAGTGGAGGTTCTCTGTACATTCTCCAGATACACAGTTTATCCCACCTTTAAAGAGGGTGTTTGTCTTCATTTATCTAAAAAGAACAAGTTACTTAAAGAAGACCTTCATTACCTTGTCATCTTTTGTTTTGAAAGTTCTTGTTATCCATCCTCCCATTTTCCTCGCGGTTATGACAGTGACACTGATGATATCCTTGGAAGTTAGATTATATAGCATTATCTCTTCTAAGTTTTCATGATAGTTTCTCGTTCTATATGAATTAGTTTGGGATAGTTGTATACACCGTTCTAATATTTATTTTCTCTTTCCATAACTGAGTAACAGAAATTTGCCTTCAATGAACTTCATATTGTTTTCTGACGCCAAAGGGAAAGCTTGTTGATGTCGAAAGATCTGCAAAAGCTGAAGCTGTGGTATGAATTATAAGCCCGTTAGTGTCGCATATGAGGAAAACGAGGGAGGATGAGGAGGAGGAGGATGTGGAACTGTGTCGTGGGGAAGAGAGCTGGGTCAGTGTTCATGACTCTTGTCCACAGTGGCAGAATTCATGACTTCTGTTTACTGATTCAACGTTCATGACTGTTGCTCTCTGGGTTATTGTTCTTCAGTGATGTTTACTGAGTTAATTATCATGACTGCTGTTCGTGGAGATCAGTATTCATGACTATTGTTCAGTGGGACAATGTTCACAGGTATTGTTCAATGGGTCTGTCATGACTGTTGCTCAGTGAGTCAGTGTTCATTACTTGTTCAATGAGTCAATGTTCATGGTTCATGACTTTTGTCCAATTAGTCAGTGTTCATGATTGTTATTCAATGTCCATGATTGTTGTTCATTGAGTCAGTGGTTATGACTTGTTCATTGAGTCAGTGTTCATGACTGTTGTTAACAGGGTAAGTGTTCATAGCTGTTTTCCAGTGAGTCAGCGTTCCTGTTGTTCAGTGTGTCAGTGTTCATGACTGTTGTTCAGTACGTCAGTGTTCATGACTGTTGTTCAGTGCGTCAGTGTTCATGACTGTTGTTCAGTACGTCAGTGTTCATGACTGTTGTTCAGCTAGTCTGCACTCCAATATTTCCCTCTAACAGCATTAACGGGACAGTAACTTAACAGAACAACAGGAGCAACAGTAAACAGCGTAACAGCAGTACAACCCTCCAAGATATCAAGGTGGCTGGAAATGTAATATCGTTACGTTATGTTACGTTATGTTACGTTATGTTACGTTATGTAACGTTATGTAAACGAGGCCTGGTCTCGTTCTGGGCCGCGGGGGCCGAGAACGTAATGTTGTCACTGTGCTGCACCTACGTTGTCAGGATGTCTCGATGACTGTTTTGATGTCAGTATTGATGCCACTATATGTTTTAATTGTTTTTCCCCTGTTAGACTGTTGTCGTTATACTTGATACACTGATGTCATTATTCTGATAGACAGTTGTTATGATAGTCTATTGTCATGTTACTGGTAGACTTTCGGCATTATACTACTCGAGTGTTATTAAGCTGTAAGTATGGTCATTATACTTAGACTGTTATCACTATACTGACAGACTGTTATCCATATACTGGCAGACTGTTGTCATTATACTGACAGACTGTTGTCATTATACTGGCAGACTGTTGTCATTATACTGGCAGACTGTTGTCGTTATACTGGCAGACTGTTGTCATTATACTGGCAGACTGTTGTCATTATACTGGCAGACTGTTCTCATTATACTGGCAGACTGTTGTCATTATACTGGCAGACTGTTGTCATTATACTGGCAGACTGTTCTCATTACACTGGCAGACTGTTGTCATTATACTGGCAGACTGTTCTCATTATACTGGCAGACTGTTGTCATTATACTGGCAGACTGTTGTCATTATACTGGCAGACTGTTGTCATTATACTGGCAGACTGTTGTCATTATACTGGCAGACTGTTGTCATTATACTGGCAGACTGTTGTCATTATACTGGCAGACTGTTGTCATTATACTGGCAGACTGTTGTCATTATACTGGCAGACTGTTTTCATTATACTGGCAGACTGTTGTCGTTATACTGGCAGACTGTTGTCATTATACTGGCAGATTGTTGTCATTATACTGACAAACTGTTGTCATTATACTGGCAGACTGTTATCATTATACTGACAAACTGTTATCATTATACTGACAAACTGTTGTCATTATACTGGCAGACTGTTATCATTATACTGACAGACTGTTATCATTATACTGACAAACTGTTATCATTATACTGGCAGACTGTTCTCATTATACTGGCAGACTGTTGTCATTATACTGGCAGATTGTTCTCATTATACTGGCAGACTGTTATCATTATACTGACAAACTGTTGTCATTATACTGACAAACTGTTGTCATTATACTGGCAGACTGTTATCATTATACTGGCAGACTGTTGTCATTATACTGGCAGACTGTTGTCATTATACTGGCAGACTGTTGTCATTATACTGGCAGACTGTTGTCATTATACTGGCAGACTGTTGTCATTATACTGGCAGACTGTTGTCATTATACTGGCAGACTGTTGTCATTATACTGGCAGACTGTTGTCATTATACTGGCAGACTGTTGTCATTATACTGGCAGACTGTTGTCATTATACTGGCAGACTGTTGTCATTATACTGGCAGACTGTTGTCCTTATACTGGCAGATTGTTGTCATTATACTGGCAGACTGTTGTCATTATACTGGCAGACTGTTGTCATTATACTGGCAGACTGTTGTCATTATACTGACAAACTGTTGTCATTATACTGGCAGACTGTTGTCATTATACTGGCAGACTGTTGTCATTATACTGGCAGACTGTTGTCATTTTACTGGCAGACTGTTGTCATTATACTGACAGACTGTTGTCATTATACTGGCAGACTGTTGTCATTATACTTGCAGACTGTTGTTATTATACTGGCAGACTGCTGTCATTATACTGGCAGACTGTTGTCATTATACTGGCAGACTGTTGTCATTATACTGGCAGACTGTTGTCATTATACTGGCAGACTGTTGTCATTATACTGACAGACTGTTGTCATTATACTGGCAGACTGTTGTCATTATACTGGCAGACTGTTCTCATTATACTGGCAGACTGTTGTCATTATACTGGCAGACTGTTGTCATTATACTGGCAGACTGTTGTCATTATACTGGCAGACTGTTGTCATTATACTGACAGACTGTTGTCATTATACTGGCAGACTGTTGTCACTATACTGACAGACTGTTGTCATTATACTGGCAGACTGTTGTCATTATACTGGCAGACTGTTGTCATTATACTGGCAGACTGTTGTCATTATACTGGCAGACTGTTGTCATTATACTGGCAGACTGTTGTCATTATACTGGCAGACTGTTGTCATTATACTGGCAGACTGTTGTCATTATACTGGCAGACTGTTGTCATTATACTGGCAGACTGTTGTCATTATACTGGCAGACTGTTGTCATTATACTGGCAGACTGTTGTCATTATACTGGCAGACTGTTGTCATTATACTGACAGACTGTTGTCATTATACTGGCAGACTGTTGTCATTATACTGGCAGACTGTTGTCATTATACTGACAGACTGTTGTCATTATACTGGCAGACTGTTGTCATTATACTGGCAGACTGTTGTCATTATACTGACAGACTGTTGTCACTATACTGACAGACTGTTGTCATTATACTGGCAGACTGTTGTCATTATACTGGCAGACTGTTGTCATTATACTGGCAGACTGTTGTCATTATACTGGCAGACTGTTGTCATTATACTGGCAGACTGTTGTCATTATACTGGCAGACTGTTGTCATTATACTGGCAGACTGTTGTCATTATACTGGCAGACTGTTGTCATTATACTGGCAGACTGTTGTCATTATACTGGCAGACTGTTGTCATTATACTGGCAGACTGTTGTCATTATACTGGCAGACTGTTGTCATTATACTGGCAGACTGTTGTCATTATACTGACAGACTGTTGTCATTATACTGGCAGACTGTTGTCATTATACTGGCAGACTGTTGTCATTATACTGACAGACTGTTGTCATTATACTGGCAGACTGTTGTCATTATACTGGCAGACTGTTGTCATTATACTGACAGACTGTTGTCATTATACTGGCAGACTGTTGTCATTATACTGGCAGACTGTTGTCATTATACTGGCAGACTGTTGTCATTATACTGGCAGACTGTTGTCATTATACTGGCAGACTGTTCTCATTATAAAGTTTTCATACACTTACATTATATTTAAGTATCCACGAGGAAGACTTTAAGTTGTTACCTGAATTTATTTTCATATTTCTTGCACCTGCTGTCTCTGCTCACCTAGCAGTAAGTAGGTACTTGGGTGTTAGTCGACTGTTGTGGGTGGCATCCTGGGGGACAAGATTAAAGGACACAGTAAAAATAAACCAGACAGTCCTTGATGACGCACTGATTTTCTTGGGTTATTTTTGGTGAATAACTCTCCCCTGGGTTATCCTTGGTGGCTAACTCTCCCCTGGGTTATCCTTGGTGGCTAACTCTCCCCTGGGTTATCCTTGGTGGCTAACTCTCCCCTGGGTTATCCTTGGTGGCTAACTCTCCCCTGGGTTATCCTTGGTGGCTAACTCTCCCCTGGGTTATCCTTGGTGGCTAACTCTCCCCTGGGTTATCCTTGGTGGCTAACTCTCCCCTGGGTTATCTTTGGTGGCTAACCCTCCCCTGGGTTATCTTTGGTGAATAACCCTCCCCTGGGTTATCCTTGGTGGCTAACTCTCCCCTGGGTTATCCTTGGTGGCTAACTCTCCCCTGGGTTATCTTTGGTGGCTAACCCTCCCCTGGGTTATCTTTGGTGAATAACCCTGCCCTGGGTTATCCTTGGTGGCTAACCCTCCCCTTGGTTAAAAATCCTAACAAATGTTATCTTATCCTATTCTGGAATGGCTCAGATAACTTCCAGATGCTCCGTTGTTTCAAACATTCGTAAAAGTGAGCTTCAAGCTTGACCATCCTAGAGAGCTAGATGCAACATCGACTGTTGTATGTATAAAATTGTGTGAAATTTTGATTGTCGTTTAAACGCAACGATCAAAATATAAGAGTCCAGCTCTTCTCAACAGCTGCAATATTTAATGGCCAGGATAGTGCCCCTTCAGTTCAGTTTATATGCTGGCAAATTTTTAATGCAATTTATATATATATATATATATATATATATATATATATATATATATATATATATATATATTATATATATATAAATATAGGGAGGTACCACCTCTAGAACTGTTATAGGGACCCTCATCCTCAGAGAAAAGAATAAACTTGCTTCAGGGAAAGCTCAAGATTCTCCCTGAAGCTGTTTGAGAATTTTCTCCTACCACCCCCTATATTATGTATATATATTTTATTTAAAGACAAAATACATTGACAAAACATTCACAAAAATATGATACAAAGTAAAACAACATAGGTAACTCAGAGCTACATCTCAAATACTTCGTCCAGCTCCCCTGCGGTGGGCCGCGTGCCCAGAATGCTGCAGGCATTTCCTCTCTGGATCGCAACACTGAGTCTCTGAAAGAGGAAGCTGGTCGCCCTGTGGTCCTTGGTTTCTATGATGAGCTTTTCACCCAGCTCTTTGAGGAACTTTAGAGCACACTTGCCCCATGCTCCAAGGGTCTCCGACCCTATTGGAATGAAGTTATAGCAAGGGGGAAGGTCTTCATATTTTCGGATCTTCTTGGTCTCCCTGTGGCTGGCAGCTCCACCCCCTTCCACTACAGAGTATGGCAAGTAGGTGTCTGCCAATGTGGCAGCACAGGTGTAGTCCCAGGCAATCTGCTTTCCATCCTTCCAGGGTAGCATAGTGGCTCCATCAGGACGCTTTTGACTTCCATCAGACCTCTGTACTTGGGGTTCCCGTTGAGCTGGGCAACGGGCTGTGGCGAGGCTTCTCTTTATTATGTCATTGATCTCCTCATGTCTGGCATACTTCCCTTCTGCTGTGTGGCACACGAGACCATGGAGTCCGAATTGATCAGTTGTCGCCCTGCCGCAAATACACCTATGTTCGGTGAGGATGGGGGCAGCTAGGCGAAGAGCAACACCAATCCGAATGGCCTGTGGGTCGAGACGGGTGCCCAGGGAGGAATTGGGAACAGCTAACAGGAAATCTCCTGAGTGTGGTGCCTTCACTGCCAGGAGACGAGCTTTGTTCTTTCCTGAAGCATTGGAGAGCATTGTGTTGGCGATTTTTTCCATGATCGGTTTGTCCCAGTGGGACTGTTTGTGCTGTTTGGGAGGAGCTGGTCTACTGGAGGAGTCTGTAAGGGTGTCCCACCGAATTGCTGCTTCAGTAAACCTGGGGTCTTGAGCTCCTACCAAGTCTCTCAAGCGTTCGGGCACTATCTTCTTGACTAATGCACTGGACGCCAAACACGAAGACAGAAAAGCAGGTAAAGCAACATGCGTTGCTTTACGCACTCCTATACCTCCCAGTCGCACTGGGAGGGTTGCCTGATCCCATTGCTCATCCTCTAGTGACAGGTTCAGTGCCTTCTTAAAAGTTGATCTCAGGTGTGCGTCATATTCATCGAGTGTTCGTTGTCAAAAGAGGGTGCACACCTCAAGAAGTAAGTGAGTCTTGGCATAGTAAGACACCTTGTGAGGAGATACAAAGCATCATGGGCATCAAGATCGCTTATTCTCTCCTCCATTCTCATAAGGTCATTCAATTTGTCCCTGAGGACAGTATCGATGGCCTGGTGACCCAGCGGTGCCCCCAAGAGGGTACTGTTGGACGGAGTTGTAGTTGAGATTTCCGGGAGGATTCTTCGCACAGCATTGATTATTTCCTGGTTCGCTGTGATGATTTCACACTTAGAGGGATTGAGGATGAGTCCCAAGCCTTCTCCCTGTGTTTTCACCAGTTGTAGGTCCCCCACGAGGGACTCTTCAGTACCTGCCAGAGTGCCGTCATCCAGGTACCAGATATTGAGCTCACTGCGTAGGCTGGAAGTTAGTTCTCTTACTGCCAAGCAGAAGAGAAGTGGAGCAAGTGGGTCACCCTGCTGAACACCCTCTGATGATTGAATTTCATGTTCTCCAAACAAAAGAATTGAGGGTTTGCTGTAGCCGGCTGAAATGAAGGGAAAGAGACTGGGGAACCGAACCCGAACAGCTGGCAAAACAGCATCTCTCCTCACCATATTAAAGGCATTTCTAAAATCAAGTTTGACTATGGCCTTGTCTTCTGGTAGGTCCCTGATGTAGGCCCTTGCCGCATGAGCTGCAGCTTCACTGCCTTGAGAGACCCCAAAGCCCAGTTGGTGTGGCTGGAGTAAAGTGGCAGCTTCTAGGCGAATGTTTCTCACTGCTGCTTTGGCAACGAGACGGCGAAGAGTGTTTCCAACTGCAATGGGTCTGTGATATATATATATATATATATATATATATATATATATATATATATATATATATATATATATATATATATATATATATATATACACACTGAGAATACATATCAGAATGTATGTCTCCTGTGATGCTGGAAGTTGGCAATTGAGTCGGCAGAGTTCATTCTTTCAAAGCTTTCCACATGTTTTTAAATTTTTATGTTTCAGAACACTGTCGAAGAGAGGTTTCCGTGATGTGATTTGAGATAACATTTTTTTTTTTTTACACCAGTTAGGTATCCGAAGTTCTGGAGAGCACTCATAATACAGCCACGTCCAGTTAAAGTGGCTGACAGAGGTACACAGGGACTGAGAGTTTGTCTTTCTGTGACTGCAACTTTCTTTGAAGGATTTTGTGGTTTTGGAACACATAGTGTAAATGACAATATTGTAGTCAAGGAGTTCCATCAGGTAGCTACACGGTAGCGAAGAAATCTTCTCTTACAACGAAGTCTTTACATACATTTCGAAGAAATACCGAAAACTGGGATCCAGTCGTACGTCAGTTACGGCGATTCTCAAATGTGCAAACTGTTTAAGTTGTGTCGTTGTTGTTGTGAGTCAGTGTTGTCATTGCTGAAGTTGTGTGGATGCTGTTGTCAGTGTTAACACTGCTGAAGTTGTGTGGGTGTTTTTGTGAGTCAGTGTTGACACTGCTGAAGTTGTGTGAGTGTTGTGAGTCAGTGTTAACACTGCTGAAGTTGTGTGAGTGTTGTGAGTCAGTGTTACCACTGCTGAAGTTGTGTGAGTGTTGTGAGTCAGTGTTGACACTGCTGAAGTTGTGTGAGTGTTGTGAGTCAGTGTTACCACTGCTGAAGTTGTGTGAGTGTTGTGAGTCAGTGTTGACACTGCTGAAGTTGTGTGAGTGTTGTGAGTCAGTGTTAACACTGATGAAGTTGTGTGAGTGTTGTGAGTCAGTGTTGACACTGCTGAAGTTGTGTGAGTGTTGTGAGTCAGTGTTAACACTGCTGAAGTTGTGTGAGTGTTGTGAGTCAGTGTTACCACTGCTGAAGTTGTGTGAGTGTTGTGAGTCAGTGTTGACACTGCTGAAGTTGTGTGAGTGTTGTGAGTCAGTGTTAACACTGCTGAAGTTGTGTGAGTGTTGTGAGTCAGTGTTAACACTGCTGAAGTTGTGTGAGTGTTGTGAGTCAGTGTTGACACTGCTGAAGTTGTGTGAGTGTTGTGAGTCAGTGTTAACACTGCTGAAGTTGTGTGAGTGTTGTGAGTCAGTGTTGACACTGCTGAAGTTGTGAGTGTTGTGAGTCAGTGTTGACACTGCTAGAGTTGTGTGAGTGTTGTGAGTCAGTGTTGACACTGCTGGAGTTGTGTGAGTGTTGTGAGTCAGAGTTAACACTGCTGAAGTTGTGTGAGTGTTGTGAGTCAGTGTTAACACTGCTGGAGTTGTGAGTGTTGTGAGTCAGTGTTAACACTGCTGAAGTTGTGTGAGTGTTGTGAGTCAGTGTTAACACTGCTGAAGTTGTGTGAGTGTTGTGAGTCAGTGTTAACACTGCTGGAGTTGTGAACGCTTTACTCAGTGTTCAACGACTCCTACAATTTATTAACTCACCGTTCGCGTTGATGAAGTTTTATACTTTGTTCTGATTTATTATCGGTTCATGTCGAAGATTCTGGGTTCGAGCAAAGTCCTAACTGTTGCACAGCAGAATTCTATTCTGTATTGTTCTGTTATCTATTATCGCCCCTGCGTCCCGGTTTTAGACCAGGACTTGTAAACTGTGAAGGAAGAGTTACTGAAAGAACTATTAAGAAAGTCGCTGGGCAGTAAAAGTACATGGTACATGTAACATTAACCTGCTATCTTATACGTTCACGAAACAAAAAGAAAACCCCAGCAATCCTGCCAGAGTACAAAACATTTAAGAAGCTTCCGTTTCACACTCACATTACAGGATTTTGGTACCTCCCTAGAGAGCTGATGGCAGCAGGAAATAAACAGGCAAAGTGTGTCTGTCTTTATAAACTCTGCTTCCCAGTAAGGTTTCTGAGTATGGGCCATGTTCCAGGCTAGTGGACAGGAGGTTAAGGTTACCGTCTACGATGGGAAGGCAAAACTAGCCAAAACCTGCGCTTGTACAGAGTTTTTACAGAGTTTTTGCCCTGCAAGTGCGTTATTCCGAACCCTGTGGGAAGTTTTGATTACATCGCAAGTGTGATGTTGTGGAATGAGACATACACGTCAAGCAAAGAAGACACCCGACCTTGTCATTACACTCAATGAGAAGTGTAATTATTTTCTCACTCATTTCGGAAGCCTCGATGTTTATCTTCAACTGACGTTGACCTTCCCTGTTTAGATGAGGTAAATAAAATATATTCACAAATTTTCCTATTTTTACAGCAACACAATGTCTTCAACTTTAGGACAAATCCTGGACAAACTTAGTCTCCATCTGTAATATATATTTCCAGCTCTTTGACAGAACGACCTCATGGTAAAATATTCCTAACATAATGTCTCCCTCCTGATGTTATCTTGTAGACGAAATAGTCATCCTCTCTCTGCCTCCCTCCGGCCTCCAGCTGATAGTATAACATATTACTTCATCAGTCATATCAGCTCAAGAGCACATGGGAAAGGAAGAGACCAGAAAACCCCTCGACCCATACCGAGGCTATATTCCTAAGAAACAATGTTACCTTCCTCTAATTCCGTCTAGAAAGTTAAGAATAAAAAAATTATACATATTTCTGCATTAAACGCATTGCTTATCTTCTTTATCTTCCAGAACATTAATTATATTTTGAATGAGTACGCGTGAAACGAAACGTTTGAGGCTTGACCTTATATCTGAAGATTGAAGCAGTATCCCTTAAGACAGGAGTCGTGAATGTGGTCACTGTTGAAGCAATTCTTGAAGCAATTACTACCTCAGTTTCACTAAAGACATATGTATCAACGAAGGTAGTGAGTCGGGACTGTACCAACGTGGAAGAACTTGCAACTGTTTTCCAGGATACTAGATGTGAGCAGTTGATGGCTCGCCTCTCACCAGTGAAGATACTTCATTCTGGGGATTTTCTTTTCTCAGTTCCTATCTCTGAGACTGGCAAACATCTTCATTCACAGACAATTTGTGTTCCACTGCTCCTAACCTGGTACAGTAGCTCTTTGCTTTGCTGCCCATATTCTCACTGGGTATAAAGGTAGAAAAATAATGAAGTCTCCACAGTCAAAGAAATTTAGTCAGTCACCCTGGTGGGAGTATATTTTATTGAAAGTTGGCAAACTGCAGCTAAAGTAAAAGGGACAAATTTAAGAAACCTATGGATGTACACAGTCTATATATATATATATATATATATATATATATATATATATATATATATATATATATATATATATATATATATATATGTGTATATATATATATGTATATATATGTCGTGCCGAATATGTAAAACTGGTCAATTAGCAAGAACTCATTTTAAATTAAGTCCTTTTTTAAATTTTCTCTAATACGTTTACAGATATTTATTTTTCATTAATGTTAATGTAAAAAATTTTAATTTTGCTCCTAAAGAATCTTAGAAAACTTACCTAACCTTATTATAACAAGAACAATTTATTTTAGCCTAACCCAACTATATATATTTTAGATTTGTTTTCAATAATTTAATACTAAACAAACACAGTGAAATATATTTTTTTTCGTTAGGTTCAGAATGATTTTGGCGAAATTATTGCATACACAAATTTTCACTTGTCCTATATGGCAAGATGAGCGTTGCTATTTAAGCCAAGATCGCAAGTTCTGCCTATTCGGCACGACATATATATATATATATATATATATATATATATATATATATATATATATATATATATATATATATATATATATATTTAAATTGTATGTGTGTGTATAACATAGAATACAATACAATACCAACGTTTGTATGGATGTTTTTATAACCAATATTTGAACTATACAATCGAAATTACGATTACGTATTGATGACTACGGTAGTTTAGGAACATACGAGTACATGCATGTAGAATTACAAAGACTGTACAATTGCAAATATTGTAGAACTGCTAAGATTATAGAGCTGCAGAGACTGAAGAAACTCTTAATGTAGGATGTGCAGTTTCTTGAGTCCCATGACAACCGATGTGCTGTTTCTTGAGTCCCATGACAACCGATGTGCTGTTTCTTGAGTCCCATGACAACCGATGTGCTGTTTCTTGAGTCCCATGACAACCTAGTCCTTACCATCAGCCGTTTCTCTATAATGTGATGTTAATGTGTGACTGTTATGTGTCCTTGCCCTAAGAGAAGCCAAATATTTATATACAGGAGGAACTTACCTGCAACTACACTTATTAAATCATAAGAATAAAAGTTAGATGGATAAATTACTGTGAATTGTTTGCCAAGCTAAATAAAAATGGGAGAGTAACCCGTGTTATAAACTTTTGAGTAATTTGGTAAGCTCAACCAGGATTTGATAAAACTTTGAGAAATACTTTCACTATATTTGCTCACTGTGTAAAAATGATGAATTAAATGCAATCGTGAGTCGAGAAAAATATACTTGTAGCCAGGGAACAATGTACAGTAAGCTACGCCGATGACATGGTACTTTTTGTGACGTCGTACACAGCACACTCAAGACGGAGTGCATGGTCACCTCACCTATGATCTCTCCAGTTAATTATACGAAATTTGTCACGCTCACTGACTGTTCTCTCACCTTTGTCTCACACTTTACCTATCTGGTTCACATCATCAGCAGTGACGCAAGAGATGAAAATATAAAAGGCTCCACCAAACTAAATGTCTTAGGTAACTCACTGATCAGAAATTATTCTCTTGAACTAACTAAGGATTCAAGAAGATTTTATTTGAAATATTAACCCAGTAGGGCTGATTACTCTGTATAAAGATGAGAATAAGTCACTGGCAGAAATGGAAACCATTAATGAGAAAGTTTCGCTCGGAGACCAAAACGTTGCTTCAGTAATGGTTCCCTTTCTGCAGTTATGTATTGTCGTCATCAGCTTCCGCAAGTCAGTATTATCCAAGCAAGACAGTCATTTTTTTTTTTTAGTAGGGCCTCTGATTCTTGTACCCCCGGACACCAGTAGTGAGAGTCGCACCTCCCTGACTACTAGCCTACAATCTTTTTATTGTAGTTCGTCCGGGTTTCGAACTCCTGACCCAAGTAGTGAGAGGTGCGACTCTCACCACTAGGCTACGGAGTTGGGTACAGACAGTCATAGTGGCTTACTAACAGTGAAGTCCCTTGTAGGTCTTTACCTAGAATTAGACCCACAGCAGTCAGCTAACTTCTATGTATACATTCACTGCTGAGTAACAGAAACAGCACGAGTTCTGGAGACTTGACCGTTCGTCCAGCCTCGTCGAGCTTACATCCTTTTGGTAAGCCCTCCTTATTTTTTTTTCCACGATCCAGTAAGTAATAAATATCCTCATGAACTTACTCTAGGTTTTAGTTTTAAGAAGTCTGACATAGAACTTAAACCCAAATAACAGTAAACCTAGTGATAAGGTTGATTCAGCTATGAATAACTAAATAAAGTGTAACGAACAATGGTCAGTGCTCAGTAATAACCCACATGGGGACAGAAACTCAGAAAATTTATTGATCTGTATATTTCGATCCCCTACTGGGGTCCTCTTCAACAGATACATAAATAAAAAGAGAACATTAATTTATGGGAAGGTTGCGCGTCTCAAACGCGCATGTGAGCATGAAACGTCAGGTCGATGCTTGGGAAGACAGGTCAAGGAGTGATTGTGATGACAGGTCTTGAAGCAAAGCTTAAAATCTGAGAAGGAAGTTACTTTATCATATGTAATTCCTTATCTGGTGCTGACGTTCTGCATTAGGTTGGCTGCTGGTATGTACTTCTTGTGGGCGAATTTTGAAATGACGTCTGGTTTCCATTGTCCCTGAGAGATGTTATGAGGGCTAATATGCTGAAAAACTGCAGCTACAAACGCGAAATCATAAAATTTACCTTCATAGCTACCACCCCAAATTTTGACATCTCACAATGGAAACCAGACGTGATGCTCAGACTGATTTTTGAAGATTTATGGCAAAAATAAATTTCCATCTTATTCTACAGAAAATACCGAATAGAACAAATTCGCCGGTTCGGTTTATTTCGCAAGAGCGTTTTATGCCGAATAAACGAAATGAAAATTTATTTTTCCCATAAATCTGCAAAAATCAATGTGAACGTCATGAGAAAAAAAATGATGTCATTAATTTTAAGTAATTATAAACAAATTTAAACTAACCTATGATACATATAGCAGAATTTAATTAAAAAATGCATTAGTTTAGGTTAGATAGAAAGAGGTTTCTAGGTTGGATTTAGCTCAGAAATTTAAATCTTTATACCATGAAAAGATAATTATCTGCCTTTCTAAAAAATAATTTTTGGGGAAGTCTGATTTAACTGAACTCAGCCTATTCGGCAAGTTCCTCCCTTTTAGGCTCGACACATATGAGCAGTGGATGGTAAATATGATTCCTATCTACAAAATATGGAATAAATCTCTATCATTGAAATGCTACACAATTATCCTGATCTTAATAATGAAGCAAGAATTGCGGAAAGAATTAGAAGACATCTTAGTGAACATAATTAATGAGGGATAACCCAGATTCACAAAATAAATTTACTGATTGTGTTTGGTAAAGTGTTTGTGCCAGTGGCTGGTGTTTTATATAAGGAATTCAGTAAGGCTTTCGGTAGAGTCCTACACTGAAGATTATTAAAGAAAGTGGCAGCACATAGTACTGGAGGGAAAATTTCTAGCAAGGATGAAAACATGGCTGACTAATAGGAAGCAAAGAGTTTGCAGAAATGAGGTGAAATGCATCTGGTATTCCACGAGAAGCTGTTTTGGTTCTTGATATTCATGAATTACCTTGACGAAGAAATAGAATGAAGGAAATTCACTGATGACACTACATTACACCGAGCACAGATACGTACTACTTTGTTATCCAATGTTGGCTATAAGGAAGTAAAGTCTGCTGCAGTAGATGTATACGAACTTGTCATTGCTAAACGCAGCAGTTCTTTCGTAAGCTAAATTGTCTGTCTGGGCAGTCATGTTGTTATTTTGTGAGAGTGAAGCAAATGTCAAATAACTTCTATGCATCGTTTTAACAAATCCTTAACGAAGGATTCTGCAAATGTATAACTTGGGACATTCAACGTGATTTACATAATCGTCCATGTAAAGAAGTAAGTGAAGCTGGTGAGATACCTGATGGTTCTGAGGTGTTAGACTCAGTGTTCAGCATGTATGTCAAAAAGTGTGCTAGAGAATGGAAAAAGTATAGAAGACAAAGGATGCAGGAAAGTAAGGAGATCTGTCAAAGAGCCAGAATATACAAAGATGAAGAAGGAGGCCCAGCTGCAATACCAGAATGACAAAGCAGCAAAAGTCAAACCTGATCCAAAGCTGATGTACAGCTACATCAGGAGGAAAACAATAGTCAAGAACTGAGGTTGAGGAAGGAAGGAGAAGAGATCACAGAAAATGACCAAGAAGTATGAGAAGAGGTCAACACGAGGTTTAAAGAAGTATTTTCAGTGAAGACAGACTAAACTCCAGAAAGTCAAAATGGCAGGGTACACCAACCAGTGCTGGACACAATATACACAACCGAGGAGGAGGCGAAGAGGCTGTTAAGTGAACTAGTTACCTCGAAGGCGGTAGGAGACATCTCTCCCTGCATACTGAGAGAGAAAGCAGAGGCACTGTGTACCACTAACAACAATCTTTAATATATCTATCGAAACAGGCAACTACCTGAGGTGTGGAAGACAGCAAATGTTCCAGTTTTTAAGAAAGGAGACAGACAGACAGTATTAAACCACAGATCAGTATCACCTATGTGTATAGTACGCAAAGTCTTGGAGAAGATTATCGGAAGAGTGGTAGAACACCTACAAAGGAATGAGCTGATACACGATAACCAGGGAAGGAAAATCCTGTGTCACAAACCTACTGGAGTTTCATGACAAAGTCACAGAAGTTAGAAGTGAGTCAAGAGAGAGAGAGAGAGAGAGAGAGAGAGAGAGAGAGAGAGAGAGAGAGGGAAAGGGGTGGGTAGACTGCATTTTCTTGGACTGTAAGAAGGCTCTCGACACAGTTCCACACAGGAGATTAGTACGAAAGCTAGAGGAGCCGGCAAGAATAACAGGAAAGGCACTGCAATGGATCAGAGAATACCTGACAGGAAGGAAACAACGAGTGATGGTACATGACGAGGTGTCAGGATGGGCGTCTGTGTCGAGCGGGGTTCCACAGGGTCAGTCCCGGGGCCGGTGCTGTTTCTAGTATGTGTGAATGACATGACGGAAGGGACTGACTCAGAGGTGTTCCTTTTTGCAGACAATGTGAAGCTAATGCGAAGAAGTCAAGCGGATAAAGATCAGGTTGAACTTCGTAGGGATCTGGACAGGCTGCAGGCCTGGTCCAACAACTGGTTCCTGGAGTTTAACCCAACCAAGTGCAAAGTCATGAAGACTGGGGAAGGTCAAAGAAGACCGCAGAAATAGTACAGGATAGGGAGCCAGAGGCTACAAACCACATTCAAGGAAAATGATCTTGGTGTATCATACCAAGCACATCTCCTGAGGCGCACATCAACCAAATAACTGCTAAAGCACATGGACGCCTGGCAAACCGAAGAACAGCGTTTCGACACCTAAGTAAGAAGTCATTCAAGACTCTGCACACCGTGTACGTCAGGCCCATATTGGAGTATGCAGCACCAGAATGCAACTCACCTGGTCAAGCAGGTAAAGAAATTAGAGAAAGTGCAAAATTTTGTAACAAGACTAGTCCCGGAGCTAAGGAGTATGGCCAACGAGGAAAGGTCAAGAGAACTCAACCTGACGACATTGGAGGGCAGGAGATATAGGGAGAACATGATAATGACATAAGATACTGAGAGGAATTGACAAGGTGGATAGGGACAGAATGTTTCAGAGATGTGACATGGCAACAAGGGAACACAACTGGAATTTGGAAACTCAGATGAGTCACAGGGATGTTAGGAAGTATTTCTTGAGTCATAGAGTTGGCAGGAAGTGGAACAATCTGGAGAGTGACATAGTGAAGGCAGGATCTATACAAAGCTTTAAGAAGAGGTACGATATAACTCACAGAGCAGGGACAGAGTGGACCCAGTAGTGACTTGCGAAGTGGCGGGGCCAGGAGCTGTGAATCAACCCCTGCAACCACAAATGGGTAAGTACACAGACACAGTATTTCACTCTGTTACACCTCGTCTCACGCTTCAGTCTTAAAAAAAATATTACTTAGGGGAAATCTACATTGCCTTGAAATGCAGCAAAAACATTCATAGTGTCCGTCATCGTTATAGTAGGACTCAGTCTCTCTGTAGTTATCGGTGTACCTACTGAAAAACTAGTATTACACAGACACTTAAGTGGTAATGAGGATACCAGTAAGTGTTGTACATGTGTCTTAATCATCAACTTGTCCGTGTTTTATACCATAACTCCCAGATACAACGGTATCTGGGTAGAGGACATCATACACACTTCATCGCGTAACTACAAGTTGTGAGTGAGAAGTGTTGGATTTTAGAGGGACCTGTCCTCTTGCTTCCACTAGTGAATCCCGTCCCTTACAACGTCTTCGGGATCTTCCACCTCACCCTCGACAGTATTTAAGACTTCATTCTCATGCTTCAGCTTCATTTCGCTCCAGACCATGAAGCTGAACTCTTCTCCAGGCTGAGGGACTGACCACCTCGTATCTCCAAGGTTGATGGACTGATTACATCATTTTCATTTCACTACTACACCTGCTGCCTCTGTATTTGACTGATGAAGCCTACTGTGCAGGCGAAACTTGTCGCCATTTTATACCATTTTCAACATGCAAGTAACGAAGATGTCAATAAGAGGATGTCAATAACGAGATGGCAATAACAGGATGTCTCCTCTAGTGCTAAAACGAGGAAAAACGTTCTCTGGTTTAGTAGTTAATGTAAATATTCCGACTCAGTATTCTCAGGTGTGAGTAGCATAGCGCTACATGGTATGTGACACCACATTATTTGGTGCTAGTCTGCTGGTTTAGTGTTTAATTATATTATTAAGATTTATTGTTAGGAATGCAGCTATTCAAGAGGAGGTATTTGTCATTATCAGACAGATGTTAATACCGTATATACTGGTTTTTTTTTTTTAGTACTGTACACTGAGTCCTGTTAAGTCTCTGGTCAGCCTAATTAATAAGTTTTTTTTTTTTTTTAAATATTCGTATCACTGGGCGAGAGAACGTAGATCAACGTTTGGACAGTTAAGGGGTTAACCAGTGGTTACTGTGTAAAAGCAAGTGTCTAGCCCGCAGCTTAAGCCTATAAAGAAAACACTTTCACCATCACTCTCTCCTTAGCTGCTTTCTAGAAGGGCACATACATCATGTTATGCTGCTGGCCCACAACACCACAATTACCTGACCTCACTTTCAAATGGCAGACACTGTACAGTACTTTCCATCTCCATAACCCCAGTACGCGGCTACCTGGATTTCCTGAATAGCTTCATAATATTCCATGTACGCACTCGACAAAAAAACAAAAGTCAGACGATGTGTGTTTGGATGTATTTTGATGTGAGATGGTGTTTGAGAGTGTGTGACTGTGTGTTTGTATTACTGTATTTACAAGACGCTAGAATCGTTTGGTAGTTCGGTGCCTTAAACGATTTCCGTGTCTTAGCGTCATCAAATTAAAACCATAATTATCAATTTGCAACTGTCTTGACCAGTTCACTATTACTTAAATCATAATCATATAGCTATTAAAACCGTAAAAGAAAAAATTCTCATTCCGGAGTCTATATCCACAATTTGTTCAGAGTGATTGGCCGTGTCAGCAAATTTAGCTTGTATGTTAGTCCTAGGACCTAGTCACTAATCACCGGAGGTGCGTGGTGGTGTGTGGTGGTGTGTAATGGTTAGGTGGTGTGAAGAGTGTGAGCAAGGTGGTGTGACCAAGGTGGTGTGAGCAAGGTGGTGGTGTTTGAGCGTGTGAGGTATTGTTTGATGGATGGTATATTGTGACGTGTGGTGGTGTATGGTGGTGCGTGGTGACGCATGGTGGTGTGTGATGAAGTGTGGCTAGTTTTACGGATGGGTTCACGAAGGGGTTCGTGAAGTGGGCGCCAGGGGACCACAACTAATGAACAACTTAACCAAACTCTCAAGGCACCTTCTGCAAGGCCAGGTGATATTCTCACTAGCAACGCCCACACACTATCTGACGTAAGTTCAATTTTCTGTTCGGTTAGTTGTTTTTATTTTTGTGGTCAGAAATAACTCAGAAATAGGCGGATCATAGCACCACGGTATTTTTTTTTTTTGGTTCACAATCGAGTACAAATTCACGTGACCAGACCCTAAGGCCATTTTATCGTGGTAACGTTTCGGTCGTAGGACTGAACTTGTCAGTATCATTGACCAGGTCTTCACCATATAAGTAAGTAAGTAAGTAAATTTATTCAGGTATACACAATACAGTTACATAGAATTATCATACATAGCAGCATATGTGTAGAGAACCTAGGATAACCCAAAAAAGTCAGACAGAGTGACTTATTTCCATTGGGGTCCTTTATATTTCCATTGGGGTATTACAACTGGGTATTACAACTCTTGTGGCTGGGATTCCGGTGAGTGATTGCATTCTTGGCAACTGAGGGAAGACAATAGTTCTTACTGTGTAGAATTCAACGTAGCCAGAAAAACCCATATAAAATTGCTTCAAATATTGGGCAGGTGCGTTGCGCTCTATTGTGAGAGGAAAGAAACTAAGAAAGCTATAGCGTAGATTAGCAGTGCTTAGCTTTTACCGTCTAATAAACTGTAGTGTGAAAGTGTGGCCCCACCATTGTGAATGTTTTAGAACGAAGTTCCAGGAAATACATTATCAGCAATGTTAAAACCTCAATGTCTTGAGTTTGATTACGCATGATAAGCAACCTATCAGGACCGTAAACTTAACATGAAGCGTTATATTAGCGAGCTTATTTTTATGGTGCGGAGCACTAGGTGAGGACTACGTAAAACAGAACCAGGAAGCTAGCGAGCCTAAGTGCAGGAAAGAAAGCGGTGAAGAGAGATTGTTGGAGCAGTCTTGAGCAAGAGGGCAAGATAGTAGCGTTCTAGGGCACTAACTCACCTTCCTGATGCAATGAGTGGGTAGCGGTGTGTGTGTGTGTGTGTGTGTGTTTGTAAGACACTAATCTTTGAGGAGTACTTGTCGACAGACGCTTTGCCTCTTGAGTGTTAGCATGTATGTGCGCCTGTGTTCTCACCTATTTGTTGTTCCAGGGGCCGAGTCTCGGCTCCTGATCCCGCTTCTCCGTTGGCCGCTGTTGGGTTTCCCCTCCCGTGACTGACTGAGCCATTTCACATCAGTTCATAAAACAATGTATGGATGCGGCTTCTACCACTTGGCTGTCTAGGTCTCTCCATTTTCTGACTTGAGGATAAAGAAATAATTCCTAACTTCCCTGTTACTCATCTGTGTTTTTAACTTTCATCTTTGTGTGTGTATGTGCTCATTTATATATTTTTGTAGAGTCGAATCTAAGCTCATGGTCCCGCTTCTCAACTTGATTATTGCCAGATTTGTGTGTAATTACCTGTTTGTAGCTATAGGTGCAGAGGTATGGTTTTGGTGTCCCGTCCCGTGTGTGTGAGTGTGTGTGTGTGTGTGTGTGTGTGTGTGTGTGTGTGTGTGTGTGTGTGTGTGTGTGTGTGTGTGTGTGTATGGTGGGTGGGTGAGTGCGTGGTTGGTTGTCTTGGAGTGTGGATGGGGGTGTATTCACCTATTGCTACTCACCTATTTGTGGTTGCAGGAGTTGATTATTTGATCCTAGCTTCGCCTCTCCAGTTTCACTTTCTCCTGGCTCCGTGAGCCTTATCATACCCCTTCTTAAAGCTATGTATGAAACTTGCCACTACTACTTTGCTATCGAGGTCGTTGAACTTCCTGACCACTCAAAGGCTAAAGAAGTATTTCCTAGCTCATTTGTATTTTTAACTTCCACCTATGCCCTTGTGTACCTGAGTTCCGCCTCTCAAACAGGCTCACCATGTCCACCCTGTCAGTTCCTCTCATTACTTTGTACATCGCCATCATGTCAGCCATGCTTCTTCCGTCCTCAGATGTAGTCAGGTTTAGCTCCTCTAACCTCTTCTCAGCTAATTTCTCTCAGTTCTGGGACTAGTCTTGTTGCAAACCTCTGCACATTTTCCAACTTCTTTGTAAACTATGTCAGATACGAGTTCCATACCGGCGCAGCGTACTCCAAAATAGGCCTTTTCTTTGAGGAAGGTTTGCAGCCAGGCCTATACTCTGTTTCCGACCTTCTTTGCCATTTCTCGATCTTCATAACTTTTCATTTTCTGGGGTTTAATTCTAATAGCAACTAATGACAATAATCCTGCAAGACTCGCGAAATCGTAATGACACGATTGCAAACAAACCATACCACGGACGGGGATAGAATGCGACGGTCTGGAGTTTTGAGACTCTCTGATCGCGGGTTCTATCCCCGTCCGTGGTATGGTTTAATAATCCTGCAACATGTCCTGATTCGATAGTAGTATTTCCTGGTCTGCTCCTCTGAACACTTTTCTCATTACTTACATGTTATCTGCAAACAGGAACACCTCCAACTCGATTTCTTCTGTCATATTGTTTATACACAAAAAAATACTGGCCCAAGTACCGACCCTTGAGGAACCCCACTCGTCACACTTGCCCATTCCGAAATCTTCTGGACAGTAACGCGATGTATCCTCCCTGTTAAGTATTCCTTAATCCACTGTTGTGC
The DNA here is from genome assembly GCF_038502225.1 of Cherax quadricarinatus. Lineage (NCBI taxonomy): Eukaryota > Metazoa > Arthropoda > Malacostraca > Decapoda > Parastacidae > Cherax > Cherax quadricarinatus. The sequence goes on from NC_091381.1 coordinate 2,575,550, forward strand.
TTTCTCTGTTATTCCCGCCTGCTACTCTAGCTTTTTTCCAGACTTATATTGCATCTAATGCCTTTTCTTCAGTCCAAAAATATAGTGTGTGTGTGTGTGTGTGTGTGTGTGTGTCTGTGCGCGTGTGTGTGTGTGTGTGTGTGGGTGGGTGTGTATTTGCCTATATGTAGTCACCTGTAAGGGGTTGCAGGGGTCGAATAGAAACTCCTAGTCCTGCCTTAGACTGGTCATTACTAAGTCCACTCTCTCCCGGCTAAAAGACCCTTGCCGTGCCTCTTCTTAAAGCTATGTATGAATCCCGCCTCTACGACTTCACTCTTCAGAGTATTTCACTTCCTGACAGCCCTAAGGCTGAAAAAATACTTCTGACATCCCTCTGACTCATCTGAATGTTCAACTTCAAGTTGTGTCTTCATGTTCCTGTTTTCCATCTCAGGAATATTCTGTCCCTCTCTGTTCATCTTGTCAACTGTGCGTGTGCGTGTGCGTGTGCGTGTGCGTGTGTGTACTCACCTAGTTGTACTCACCTAGTTGAGGTTGCGGGGGTCGAGTCCGAGCTCCTGGCCCCGCCTCTTCACTGATCGCTACTAGGTCACTCTCCCTGTGTGTGTGTGTGTGTGTGTGTGTGTGTGTGTGTGTGTGTGTGTGTGTGTGTGTGTGTGTGTGTGTGTGTGTGTGTGTGTGTGTGTGTAAATGTGTGTGTCCTCTTACCTAGTACATCTTCTGCTAAAAGTGTGTATGGTGTGTGCTTCCAGAAACTTCTAATCAATGAAGAAGCATTACCAGTCGTCTCTATGACTCTTCTCTTTATGACCCATACCGGTTTAGCGCTTAAATTGGTTATAATAATATTATTATTACTATTGTTGTTGCTGATGTTGCTGTTGTTGCTATTAGAATTAATAATAATAATAATAATAATAATAATAATATTTATTATTATTATTATTATATCTCAGATTCCATCTACGTCTTCTTGCCTAAGAGACTCTCATATCGGTCTAAGTCTTCTCTATCAAATCTTCCGAGTACCTTGTGGGTCGCTAGTGTCTCACGTCTTCCCTCGTCCTGTTCAAGGTTGTTAGATTGAATAATTTAAGCCAGTCTTCTCAGTTCAACCCCCTTCACTTCTGAAACCAACTTAGCTGCAGACTTCTCCACACTCTCCAGCTTCTGATTGGTCTTCCTCGAATTCCTAGTTCGTTGGTGGTGCTACCCATTCTAGGATAAGTTTAACATATAGCACATAGAAAGTCCTAAAGGTTTCCTTATTGAAGTTGCTGATGGTATGCGATTTATTCGCGCCTCTGGCGATGTGATAGGTATTCCATCACTCTCTCTCTGTGATTTGAATGGCCTTGTACTTGCCTGGAGTAAACACCGGTAGCTACTTGTCTGGCCACTTGTCTGGCCACTTGTCAGCCTTCTTATAGCTTCTCTCTGAAGAAAACACAAATATGGTAACCTCTTAAAGGTACCTCTTGGGGATAAATAAATCTTAATTTCTACAAGTATATATATTAGGTGTACAGACCATAGTTAACATCAGTTACATAGTATATAGAAAGTTTCTTGTTTTGCAGAACATATCTGGCAAATTAGGTCAGTTTTGTTCCCAGAATGTGACCCACACCAGTCGACTAGCACCCAGGTATCTATTTTACTGCTAGGTGAAGAGGGGCAGCAGGTGTCTTAAGGAAACACGTCCTAATGTTTCCCACCCGTATTGGGGATCGAACCCCGGACCTCAATGTGTGAGCTGTGCGCTAACAATCGAGCTACGGAACACCCCTAATTAATTACTGAATAACAACATTGAGAATTAAATTATTCGCACTAATGCATTATAACTTTTTATTTGCTCCATTTTGCTATTGTTACTAATGTTGCAGTCTTTCTAGAGAAGTTTATTGGTCAATCACCCTATTATAAATGAATTATTTCCTGCAATCTTTTATGTATTATTTCTTTCTCAACCTGAAGCTGTATCTTCTTGTTCCCTTCGTTCTAATTCCAAGATATTTGCACTTTCTACCTTCTCGTTGTATCTCGTTGTCTCCTTCGTTCTAATTCCAAGATATTTGCACTTTCTACCTTCTCGTTGTATCTCGTTGTCTCCTTCGTTCTAATTCCAAGATATTTGCACTTTCTACCTTCTCGTTGTATCTTGTTGTCTCCATCGTTCTAATTCCAAGATATTTGCACTTTCTACCTTCTCGTTGTATCTTGTTGTCTCCATCGTTCTAATTCCAAGATATTTGCACTTTCTACCTTCTCGTTGTATCTTGTTGTCCCCTTCGTTCTAATTCCAAGATATTTGCACTTTCTACCTTCTCGTTGTATCTTCTTGTCCCCTTCGTTCTAATTCCAAGATATTTGCACTTTCTACCTTCTCGTTGTCTGTTCCCAACATATAAATGGTTATCACGTTCCCCTCGCGTATTATCTTTCTTCATTACTGAGATTTCTTATTTCTGGAAAACACTCTTTTTGTATGTATCTTTTGTTTTATCTATTTTGTTTATGAGTGTTCTTAAGAATGTGATTCATACGAGTGCTGCAACACCAGTTTGGGTCTAACATACGTCCTCAAAAATGTTTTTAACGTCGTTTGGCTGCAGAATGGTACCTGGGACTCGGGTAAATAGAGACGGTCCAACACGTATACTTTTATCAAGACTTGACGAAACTCAACATAGATTTAAGAGTGACTCTGTAATCACATAACCTCCTCCGTATACTTAGAGACGCTCTAAAAAAAATTGCTTATGTTGCAGGTGACTCTATAATAAGTTCATTTAAGTGAACTACTAACAATGACATACTTATTATGGCCTCTCAAAGATCTTTCTCTCTCCTGGCGTTTTATAATTTCATAATTCAGCTTATAGCATCAGATCTTCTTTCCACTTTCACCAATCTCATCCACACGACACTTTTTCCACGTTGATAATTCATCACCCGATGTTTTAATTCATGTTCTTAAGCAATACAGGTCTTCCTGAAGGCTTTCAGGGTCACCTTAAATATCTACTTCAGCAAAAACCTTTAGAACATAAGTATGAGACTCGTGTTGTTTGGAGAGACGAAAAGTCCACTACTGACCGGGTTAATAGAGTGCACCAGTGTACAGTCCAGAGTAAAGAGTGCACCAGTGTACAGTCCAGAGTAAAGAGTGCACCAGTGTACAGTCCAGAGTAAAGAGTGCACCAGTGTACAGTCCAGAGTAAAGAGTGCACCAGTGTACAGTCCAGAGTAAAGAGTGCACCAGTGTACAGTCCAGAGTAAAGAGTGCACCAGTGTACAGTCCAGAGTAAAGAGTGCACCAGTGTACAGTCCGGGGGAAAGAGTGCACCAGTGTACAGCCCGGGGGAAAGAGTGCACCAGTGTACAGTCCGGGAGAAAGAGTGCACCAGTGTACAGTCCGGGGAGAGTGCACCAGTGTACAGGCAGTAGGAAAGAGTGCACCAGTGTACAGGCAGTAGGAAAGAGTGCACCAGTGTACAGTCCAGAGTAGAGTGCATCAATGTACACTCCAGAGTAAAGAGGGCGCCAGTGTACAGTCCAAAGAGTGCACCAGTGTACAGTCCGGGGGAGAGTGCACCAGTGTACAGCCAGGGGGAAAGAGTGCACCAGTGTACAGTCCGGGAGAAAGAGTGCACCAGTGTACAGTCCGAGGGAGAGAGAGTGCACCAGTGTACAGTCCGGGGAGAGTGCACCGGTGTACAGGCGGCAGTAGGAAAGAGTGCACCAGTATATAGTCCAGAGTAAAGAGTGCACCAATGTACAGTTCAGAGTAAAGAGTGCACCAGTGTGCAGTCCGGGGGAAAGAGTGCACCAGTGTACAGTCCAGAGTAAAGAGTGCACCAGTATACAGTCCGAGGGAGGGAAAGTGCACCAGTGTGCAGTCCGGGGGGAGGGAGAGTGCACCAGTGTATAGTCCGGGAGAAAGAGTGCACCAATGTACAGTCCAGAGTAAAGAGCGCACCAGTGTACAGTACGGGGGAAGGAGAGTTCACCAGTGTACAGGCAGTAAGAAAGGGTGCACCAGCGTACAGGCCAGAAAAAAGAGTGCACCAGTGTACAGGTCTGGGGAAAATGCTTCAATGTACAGGCCGAGGGAAAGAGTGCACCAGTGTACAATCCGGGTGGAAAGAGTGCACGAGTGTACAGGCCGAAGGAGTGAACCAGTGTACAGGTCGAACGAGTGCACCAGTGTACAGGTCGATCGACTGCACCAGTGTACAGGTCAGGGGGGAGAGTGCACCAGAATACAGTCCGAGGGGGATAGGAGTGTACCAGTGTACAGGCTGGGGACGGAAGAGTGCACCATTGGACAGGCCGGGGGGGGGGGGGGGAGAGTGCACCAGTTACACACTAGGTTCTACTTTCACCATTCCAATTTCATCTCCGGAGAAAATTTACATTAATCACTGATGGAATATAGGTATAATCTGCATAGCTTTTATCTTCATGTTCCCGTCGTTATAATAAATTATATCTTAACCAACTTATTACACTCCAGACTGTGCTCACACCTGCGTTTAAAATTCATATAATTTATTAAAGAATATTCCTGGAATATTTTGTAAGATAATTTTCTTAAATTACATCTCTATTGAACCTCAGGGGTAATTGTTTTAAACATTAGACAACTTTTTTTTAAGTCTTTTGTAGACTTTTTTTTCACTCTTAGAGGATAAAGAAGCTTGTAGGGAATAAACTGTGTCAAGTTGTGTATACACGACTTGACTTTTGTTTATTAAATGTTGAATGGTTCTTCCTCTTAATGGTTCAGATCTCCAGTGTTGTCCTGTGTTACTACAACATATATTAATTACCTTTACGATGCTTCAGTATCAAACTTTACATATGATATAAATGTTTGGTTAGATATTGTATTGTTAGAGTTATTTATCAGCTGTAGTTACTGTCACCAAGCTAAACTCGTTGTCCATTTTACAACCCAGGTCGCCATATTTTTCATTACGAGAGTCACATCGTATATTTTATGCATTATAGCGGGACCAAAGAAAAAAATCAGTCTTTTAAACAAATATATAGGTGAATGGACAATATTTACATAAATAAGTTTTAAGACCCATGTACGTATAAGAAGATAAGACAATGGATATCTCGACTCTGCCACTAGCGTGACGAAGTTCGACTGGGAATGTATTATTAATAACTGGACTATGGGTTTACCTGGAGTTTACCTGGAGAGGGTTTCAGGGGACAATGCCCCCGCGGCTTGGTCTGAGACCAGGCCTTGTGGTGGATCAGGGTCTGATCATCCAGGTTGTTACTGCTGGCCGCACGTAAACTGATGTATGAACCACAGCCCGGCTGGCCAGGTACTGACTTTAAGTGCTTGTCCAGCGCCTTTTGGAAGACAGCCAAGGGTCTATTAGCAATCTCCCTTATGCATGCTGGGAGGCAGTTGAACAGTCTTGGGCCCCTGACACTTATTGCGTTGTCTCTCACTGTACTCGTGGCGCCCCTACTTGCATCTCCTGCCGAGTCTTTTGCTTTCATTGAGAGTGATATTCGTACACAAATCTGGTACCAATCCCTCTAGGATTTCCCAAGTGTATATTATCATGTATCTCTTTCGCCTGCGCTCCAGGGAATACAAATCAAGGACCTTCAACCGTTCCCAGTAATTTAGGTACCTTATCGTACTTATGTGTGCCGTGAAAGTTCTTTGTACACTGTCCAGGTCAGCAATATCGCCTGCCTTGAAGGAGGCAGTTAGTGTACAGCAGTATTCCAGCCTAGAGAGAAGAAACATTTGAAATACATCACCCAGCCTACATCCGCCATTAGGTTTAATGATAAAAATTTTAACAGAGTGAATAGAGTAAAAGTTTAAGAGTCTAAGGGTTCTTGAATGCTGCCAGCAACCTGGTACTTGATACTTAAATAAAGGGCGTAGACCAGGAGCTGTGCCTCTCGAGAACAGCTCAATAAGAAGCATAATAGTGAATTATATATATTGCTAAAATGTGAGAGAGGATAAGGTGGTATTGGGACACAGGTTCTTTGGGCAGCAATAGTCGAGTAGAAGCAGCAGTCAGCATCCACTTCTCACCATCATCCACTCCATACACTTCTCACCATCATCCACTCCATCCACTTCTCAGCATCATCCACTCAATAAACTTCTCACCATCATCCACTTCTCAGCATCATCCACTCCATCCACTTCTCACCATCATCCACTCCATCCACTTCTCACCATCATCCACTCCATCCACTTCTCACCATCATCCACTCCATCCACTTCTCACCATCATCCACTCCATCCACCCTCTCACCATCATCCACTCCATACACTTCTCAGCATCATCCACTCCATACACTTCTCAGCATCATCCACTCCATACACTTCTCAGCATCATCCACTCCATCCACTTCTCAGCATCATCCACTCCATACACTTCTCAGCATCATCCACTCCATACACTTCTCAGCATCATCCACTCCATACACTTCTCAGCATCATTCACTCCATACACTTCTCAGCATCATTCACTCCATACACTTCTCAGCATCATTCACTCCATACACTTCTCAGCATCATTCACTCCATACACTTCTCAGCATCATTCACTCCATACACTTCTCACCATCATCCACTCCATACACTTCTCAGCATCATTCACTCCATACACTTCTCAGCATCATTCACTCCATACACTTCTCAGCATCATCGACTCAATACACTTCTCAGCATCATCCACTCCATACACTTCTCAGCATCATCCACTCCATACACTTCTCAGCATCATCGACTCAATACACTTCTCAGCATCATCCACTCCATACACTTCTCACCATCATCCACTCCATCCACTTCTCAGCATCATCGACTCAATACACTTCTCACCATCATCCACTTCACCCACTTCTCAGCATCATTCACTCCATACACTTCTCAGCATCATCCACTCCATACACTTCTCAGCATCATCCACTCCATACACTTCTCAGCATCATTCACTCCATACACTTCTCAGCATCATTCACTCCATACACTTCTCAGCATCATCGACTCAATACACTTCTCAGCATCATCCACTCCATACACTTCTCAGCATCATCCACTCCATACACTTCTCAGCATCATCGACTCAATACACTTCTCAGCATCATCCACTCCATACACTTCTCACCATCATCCACTCCATCCACTTCTCAGCATCATCGACTCAATACACTTCTCACCATCATCCACTTCACCCACTTCTCAGCATCATTCACTCCATACACTTCTCAGCATCATCCACTCCATACACTTCTCAGCATCATCCACTCCATACACTTCTCAGCATCATTCACTCCATACACTTCTCAGCATCATTCACTCCATACACTTCTCAGCATCATTCACTCCATACACTTCTCAGCATCATCCACTCCATACACTTCTCAGCATCATCCACTCCATACACTTCTCAGCATCATTCACTCCATACACTTCTCAGCATCATTCACTCCATACACTTCTCACCATCATCCACTCCATACACTTCTCAGCATCATTCACTCCATACACTTCTCAGCATCATCCACTTCACCCACTTCTCAGCATCATTCACTCCATACACTTCTCAGCATCATCCACTCCATACACTTCTCAGCATCATTCACTCCATACACTTCTCAGCATCATTCACTCCATACACTTCTCAGCATCATTCACTCCATACACTTCTCAGCATCATCCACTCCATACACTTCTCAGCATCATTCACTCCATACACTTCTCACCATCATTCACTCCATACACTTCTCAGCATCATTCACTCCATACACTTCTCAGCATCATCCACTCCATACACTTCTCACCATCATTCACTCCATACACTTCTCAGCATCATTCACTCCATACACTTCTCAGCATCATCCACTCCATACACTTCTCACCATCATCCACTTCACCCACTTCTCACCATCATTCACTCCATACACTTCTCACCATCATCCACTTCACCCACTTCTCACCATCATTCACTCCATACACTTCTCACCATCATTCACTCCATACACTTCTCACCATCATTCACTCCATACACTTCTCACCATCATTCACTCCATACACTTCTCAGCATCATTCACTCCATACACTTCTCAGCATCATTCACTCCATACACTTCTCAGCATCATTCACTCCATACACTTCTCAGCATCATTCACTCCATACACTTCTCACCATCATTCACTCCATACACTTCTCACCATCATTCACTCCATACACTTCTCAGCATCATCCACTCCATACACTTCTCACCATCATCCACTTCACCCACTTCTCACCATCATTCACTCCATACACTTCTCAGCATCATCCACTCCATACACTTCTCAGCATCATTCACTCCATACACTTCTCAGCATCATTCACTCCATACACTTCTCAGCATCATCCACTTCACCCACTTCTCACCATCATTCACTCCATACACTTCTCAGCATCATTCACTCCATACACTTCTCAGCATCATTCACTCCATACACTTCTCAGCATCATTCACTCCATACACTTCTCAGCATCATTCACTCCATAGACTTCTCAGCATCATTCACTCCATACACTTCTCAGCATCATCCACTTCACCCACTTCTCAGCATCATTCACTCCATACACTTCTCAGCATCATCCACTCCATACACTTCTCAGCATCATTCACTCCATACACTTCTCAGCATCATCCACTCCATACACTTCTCAGCATCATCCACTCCATACACTTCTCAGCATCATCCACTCCATACACTTCTCAGCATCATCCACTCCATACACTTCTCACCATCATCCACTTCACCCACTTCTCACCATCATCCACTCCATACACTTCTCAGCATCATCCACTCCATACACTTCTCACCATCATTCACTCCATACACTTCTCAGCATCATCCACTCCATACACTTCTCAGCATCATCCACTCCATACACTTCTCACCATCATCCACTTCACCCACTTCTCACCATCATCCACTCCATACACTTCTCAGCATCATCCACTCCATACACTTCTCACCATCATTCACTCCATACACTTCTCAGCATCATTCACTCCATACACTTCTCAGCATCATTCACTCCATACACTTCTCAGCATCATCCACTCCATACACTTCTCACCATCATTCACTCCATACACTTCTCACCATCATTCACTCCATACACTTCTCAGCATCATTCACTCCATACACTTCTCAGCATCATTCACTCCATACACTTCTCAGCATCATCCACTCCATACACTTCTCACCATCATTCACTCCATACACTTCTCAGCATCATCCACTCCATACACTTCTCACCATCATCCACTTCACCCACTTCTCACCATCATTCACTCCATACACTTCTCACCATCATCCACTTCACCCACTTCTCACCATCATTCACTCCATACACTTCTCACCATCATTCACTCCATACACTTCTCAGCATCATTCACTCCATACACTTCTCACCATCATTCACTCCATACACTTCTCAGCATCATTCACTCCATACACTTCTCAGCATCATCCACTCCATACACTTCTCAGCATCATCCACTCCATACACTTCTCAATACTGTTCATGTTAACAGTTAACTTCTTCCTCCACAAATTGTTAACTGAAGACAACACTAAATAATTGTCATTACACTAAATATACAGGGAAATGTGAACTATGAAATACATGGTCAGGAAAATGTTTCTCTTATCAACAGAACAAAGAACACGTGAAGAGCAAAAGAAGAACACAAGAACACATGAATAACGCGTGAATAACACATGAACACATGAAGAACACAAGAACACATGAAAAACACAAAGAACACACGAAGAACACATGAAGAACATATGAAGAACACATGAAGAACACATGAAGAACACAACACATGAAGAACACATGAACACATGAATAACGCGTGAAGAACACATGAAGAACACATGAAGAACACAAGAACACATGAAAAACACAAAGAACACACGAAGAACACATGAAGAACATATGAAGAACACATGAAGAACACATGAAGAACACAACACATGAAGAACACATGAACACATGAAGAACACATGAAGAACACATATAACAAGTCCTAAAATTAACCATATATGTAGTAATATTCTGTTAAAAACATTTCGGGGAGTTCCACAATTTTTTGTTTATTTCTGTTTCTTTTTATTCATGTAAATCCACACACGGAGGGCCCGGGTTCGATCCCCTGCAGGGTGGAAGCATCTCGACGTGTTTCCTTACACCTGTTGTCCAGTTCACCTAGCAGCAAATAGGTACTTGGGTGTTAGTCGACTGGTGTGGGTCGCATCCTGGGGGACAAGATTGAGGACCCCATTGCAAATATCCTGGGTGGCTAACCCTCTGGGGTTAAAAATCCGAAGAAAAACTTATCTTATCTCACACTGGTTATTGATAATAATATCGAGCTCTATGTTCGTCCCATGATGTTAATTTTCGAAGTATTTCCAATATGGTGTTTCCAAATCTGGTTGAGAATGATGAATTTCTACTTCTGGCGTCGTTGATGTGACTCCAAGGTTCAGAGCGATGTGTTGACACCATATATATATGTCGTGCCGAATAGGTAAGATTGGTCAATTAGCAAGAACTCATTTAAAATTAAGTCCTTTTTAAAATTTTCTTATATACGTTCAGAGATATATTTTTTTAATTTATGTTAATGTAAATATTAATAATTTCATACCAAAAGAACCTTAGAAAACTTCCCTAACCTTATTATAACAAGCGCAATTTAATTTATCCTATTCCAACTAAATGTATTTTAAACAAGTACACAAAAATTTAATAATAAACCAAATGAAACATATTTTTTTCGTTAGGTACAAAAAGTCTTTTGCATACACAAATTTTCACTAGCCTTATTCGGCAAGAAGAGCATTGCTATTTAAGCCAAAATCAAAAGTTTTAACTATTCGGCACGATATATATATATATATATATATATATATATATATATATATATATATATATATATATATATATATATATATATATATATATATATATATGAGAGAGAGATAAAGACTTCGCTATATCACTGTACTTAAAGATATACAAAAACTTGTAGACGACATCACAGACTGCTGTCTCAACTACATTACATCATATACTCCTAAGATAAGACGTAACTGAATTACTGTAAGTCTGAATTAACCTCTGGCGTCGCCATCGCAACAACACTTTAACAAAACAAAAGATTATCTTGACATTATAGAATTTCAGAAATTCTAATGTTTGAAATGACTGATTTAATGAGCTAATTATCCGGGAGTGTCTAGTGGCACCTGGTAATTTAGAGCTCGTTAAGGATACTTGTGAGTGCGTGCCTGGGCGAAAGGTCGCTTCTGATAGGGAAGAATAATGAGTGAGTGTAGGAGATTAATGAGATGTCGCAGCGTAAATTGATGTTTCACCCAGCTTAAATTTGTAGCTTGGTGACTGCTGTTTATAGTTATTTTAATATAAAGGAGAAGCAATTTACATTCACTCTGAACTCTGGTCCTCCTGTGTGTGTATATATATATATATATATATATATATATATATATATATATACGTATACGTATAAGCAGATATCGCAAACCAAGCGATACAGGATGATAGCTCTAGGCCTATCGTGCTGCAATCAACACATCATCAGGAGCTTGCAAAGTTTTAGGAAAAAGGAGTATGTCCGAGCCAACACGATCCCAGAGGATGTATTTACTGGAGTGAAGGAGGGAGAGCGAGAGAGAAGGAAACAGGAAATGCCCCCAGGAATACCAGTACCCATAACCAGAGAGGTTGAATATTATAGCAATGCAAAAATCCCACAAATTCCATAAATTATAGAACACAGCCAAGGATAACATCTCAGACTAAGAATGTGCTGGTCCTCCCATACAATGAGAATTTATCTATCCTGCCGAATGCCCTTAAAAAAAATTAATATACAAAAAGTTTGTAAAAATTCACGGCCGGTTAGAAGCATTATAACCAGCATCAACTAACTTATGGCTACCACAGAAACTCTTATCAAACAGAATGGTTTCCCTGAGATAATCTGTCACACAGGATGATTTCCTTATTATATTATATCACGTAGGACGATGTTCCAATCATACTCCATCATACAGGATAGTATCTGTCATAATCATACATCTGCCATAATCCATCACGCAGGATATTTTCTCAGTCTTACTTTCTCTCGCAGGATATTTTAACCCATACCTGGAGGTTATTCCGGGGATCAACGCCCCCGCGGCCCGGTCCATGACCAGGCCTAATGCTATGGAAATCTATCAACTAGAACTTGGAGGCTTCAGTAAAGTAATGAGTCTTTAAATATTCGGCTATAAGCTCTGTAGTTATGGGGGCTGTCAGCGTTACATTCGACCACTGTTGAAGTTGTTTCTACATGATAATCACCGTTGTAGATGCCCTACCTGGAGTTTACCTGGACAGGGTATCAGGGGTCAACGCCCCCTGCGGCTCGGTCTGATACCAGGCCTCATGTTGGATCAGGGTCTGATCAGCCAGGCTGTTACTGCCATATACAGAGTGAAAATGATAAGGATAGCATCATGCTGATATAATACTAATAATAATAATAATAATAATAATAATAATGCAGATCGCTTCAAAAAGCCTAGGTCGTAGGCTGCACACGCGGGTCGTAGGCTGCACACGCGGGTCGTAGGCTGCACACGCGGGTCGTAGGCTGCACACGCGGGTCGTAGGCTGCACACGCGGGTCGTAGGCTGCACACGCGGGTCGTAGGCTGCACACGCGGGTCGTAGGCTGCACACGCGGGTCGTAGGCTGCACACGCGGGTCGTAGGCTGCACACGCGGGTCGTAGGCTGCACACGCGGGTCGTAGGCTGCACACGCGGGTCGTCGGCTGCACACGCGGGTCGTAGGCTGCACACGCGGGTCGTAGGCCGCACACGCGGGTCGTAGGCTGCACACGCGGGTCGTAGGCTGCACACGCGGGACGTAGGCTGCACAAGAGGGACGTAGGCTGCACACGCGGGTCGTAGGCTGCACACGCGGGTCGTAGGCTGCACACGCGGGTCGTAGCCTGCACACGCGGGTCGTAGGCTGCACACGCGGGTCGTAGGCTGCACACGCGGGTCGTAGGCTGCACACGCGGGTCGTAGGCTGCACACGCGGGTCGTAGGCTGCACACGCGGGTCGTAGGCTGCACACGCGGGTCGTAGGCTGCACACGCGGGTCGTAGGCTGCACACGCGGGTCGTAGGCTGCACACGCGGGTCGTAGGCTGCACACGCGGGTCGTAGGCTGCACACGCGGGTCGTAGGCTGCACACGCGGGTCGTAGGCTGCACACGCGGGTCGTAGGCTGCACACGCGGGTCGTAGGCTGCACAAGCGGGTCGTAGGCTGCACACGCGGGTCGTAGGCTGCACACGCGGGTCGTAGGCTGCACACGCGGGTCGTAGGCTGCACAAGCGGGTCGTAGGATGCACACGCGGGTCGTAGGCTGCACAAGCGGGTCGTAGGCTGCACAAGCGGGTCGTAGGCTGCACACGCGGGTCGTAGGCTGCACAAGCGGGTCGTAGGCTGCACACGCGGGTCGTAGGCTGCACACGCGGGTCGTAGGCTGCACACGCGGGTCGTAGGCTGCACACGCGGGTCGTAGGCTGCACACGCGGGTCGTAGGCTGCACACGCGGGTCGTAGGCTGCACACGCGGGTCGTAGGCTGCACACGCGGGTCGTAGGCTGCACACGCGGGTCGTAGGCTGCACACGCGGGTCGTAGGCTGCACACGCGGGTCGTAGGCTGCACACGCGGGTCGTAGGCTGCACACGCGGGTCGTAGGCTGCACACGCGGGTCGTAGGTGCACACGCGGGTCGTAGGCTGCACACGCGGGTCGTGCACACGCGGGTCGTAGGCTGCACACGCGGGTCGTAGGCTGCACACGCGGGTCGTAGGCTGCACACGCGGGTCGTAGGCTGCACACGCGGGTCGTAGGCTGCACACGCGGGTCGTAGGCTGCACACGCGGGTCGTAGGCTGCACACGCGGGTCGTAGGCTGCACACGCGGGTCGTAGGCTGCACACGCGGGTCGTAGGCTGCACACGCGGGTCGTAGGCTGCACACGCGGGTCGTAGGCTGCACAAGCGGGTCGTAGGCTGCACAAGCGGGTCGTAGGCTGCACAAGCGGGTCGTAGGCTGCACACGCGGGTCGTAGGCTGCACACGCGGGTCGTAGGCTGCACACGCGGGTCGTAGGCTGCACACGCGGGTCGTAGGCTGCACACGCGGGTCGTAGGCTGCACACGCGGGTCGTAGGCTGCACACGCGGGTCGTAGGCTGCACACGCGGGTCGTAGGCTGCACACGCGGGTCGTAGGCTGCACACGCGGGTCGTAGGCTGCACACGCGGGTCGTAGGCTGCACACGCGGGTCGTAGGCTGCACACGCGGGTCGTAGGCTGCACACGCGGGTCGTAGGCTGCACACGCGGGTCGTAGGCTGCACACGCGGGTCGTAGGCTGCACACGCGGGTCGTAGGCTGCACACGCGGGTCGTAGGCTGCACACGCGGGTCGTAGGCTGCACACGCGGGTCGTAGGCTGCACACGCGGGTCGTAGGCTGCACACGCGGGTCGTAGGCTGCACACGCGGGTCGTAGGCTGCACACGCGGGTCGTAGGCTGCACAAGCGGGTCGTAGGCTGCACACGCGAGTCGTAGGCTGCACACGCGGGTCGTAGGCTGCACAAGCGGGTCGTAGGCTGCACACGCGAGTCGTAGGCTGCACACACGGGTCGTAGGCTGCACACGCGGGTCGTAGGCTGCACACGCGGGTCGTAGGCTGCACACGCGGGTCGTAGGCTGCACACGCGGGTCGTAGGCTGCACACGCGGGTCGTAGGCTGCACACGCGGGTCGTAGGATGCACACGCGTGTCGTACGCTGCACACGCGGGTCGTAGGCTGCACACGCGGGTCGTAGGCTGCACACGCGGGTCGTAGGCTGCACAAGCGGGTCGTAGGCTGCACAAGCGGGTCGTAGGCTGCACACGCGGGTCGTAGGCTGCACAAGCGGGTCGTAGGCTGCACACGCGGGTCGTAGGCTGCACACGCGGGTCGTAGGCTGCACACGCGGGTCGTAGGCTGCACACGCGGGTCGTAGGCTGCACACGCGGGTCGTAGGCTGCACACGCGGGTCGTAGGCTGCACACGCGGGTCGTAGGCTGCACACGCGGGTCGTAGGCTGCACACGCGGGTCGTAGGCTGCACACGCGGGTCGTAGGCTGCACACGCGGGTCGTAGGCTGCACACGCGGGTCGTAGGCTGCACACGCGGGTCGTAGGCTGCACACGCGGGTCGTAGGCTGCACAAGCGGGTCGTAGGCTGCACACGCGGGTCGTAGGCTGCACACGCGGGTCGTAGGCTGCACACGCGGGTCGTAGGCTGCACACGCGGGTCGTAGGCTGCACACGCGGGTCGTAGGCTGCACACGCGGGTCGTAGGCTGCACACGCGGGTCGTAGGCTGCACACGCGGGTCGTAGGCTGCACACGCGAGTCGTAGGCTGCACACGCGGGTCGTAGGCTGCACACGCGGGTCGTAGGCTGCACACGCGGGTCGTAGGCCAAATGAATTCAAAATAACTTTCAAATTTATTAAATTTAATACATGGAAAGGAGCTACAATATTTACTCGTATTTTCAGCTTAAGAAAAATACTGGAAGTCAGAGTAGCAAGACGGGGAGGGGAGAGGACGGGGAGGGGAGAGGACGGGGAGGGGAGAGGACGGGGAAGGGAGAGGACGGGGAGGGCAGAGGACGGGGAGGGGAGAGGACGGGGAGGGGAGAGGACTGGGAGGGGGGGGGACGGGGAAGGGAGAGGACGGGGAGGGGAGAGGACTGGGAGGGGAGAGGACGGAGAGGGGAGAGGACGAGGAGGGGAGAGGACGGGGAGGGGAGTGGACGGGGAGGGAAGAGGACGGGGAGGGGAGTGGACGGGGAGGGAAGAGGACGGGGAGGGAAGAGGACGGGGAGGGGAGTGGACGGGGAGGGGAGAGGACGGGGAGGGGAGTGGACGGGGAGGGAAGAGGACGGGGAGGGGAGAGGGCGGGGAGGGGAGAGGGCGGGGAGGGGAGAGGGCGGGGAGGTGAGAGGGCGGGGAGGAGAGAGGACGGGGAGGAGAGAGGACGGGGAGGAGAGAGGACGGGGAGGAGAGAGGACAGGGAGGGGAGAGAACGGGGAGGGGAGAGGACGGGGAGGGGAGAGGACGGGGACGGGAGAGGAAGAGGGGAGAGGACGGGTATCATGTGGAAGTTCGAACACGTGAATTGGGTAAAGTAATACTCACGTAGGCTGGTAGTACGTATACGGATAATGTGGGGAGCGCCCTTACAGCCGTAACCTTGTCTCTCTTGCTCACTCTCGTAAACTGACTGCCCGCCCACAGTACCCATATGTGAGGGAGTCTTTGAATACTGCTATGGTCAGCACAATATGAATAGACAGTGACTCAGGCAGAAGCTGTTGGTAGTGAGTCAACTACTGGTACACTGGTTACTGGTAACTGGTTACTACTACTGAGAGCTCGGCGACGCTAACGTATGTCGTCCCGACATACAACTAATACAAACTAGAGATGGCAGGTGTACGGCTTGGGCTGATTCTATACAATGTCAAAGTACACAACAATTAAACATTATAACATACATAAGTAGAACATTGGAATGGAAGCTTACGTAACTGAAACTGTAATGCAATACAAGGTATAATATAGCACAACTTAAAACTCAACGTTGAGATTACACAATAGAAGTGATAAAAAAATAAAATTGATCGATCGATCTGTATTCATGTGATCTACGGATTCTGAGGGAGGAATATATACAAAGAAAGAGTGTTTAACAGAAAGGCAGATTCGGTGCACTCAAATCTAGACTGTTAACTCTCAGAATGCGGAGAGAACATGAACACAAAAAAAAAATTCTTGAATACTGATAAGTTGATACTGTAATTATTCATCTATACAGGTTATTTACATTTAACCCCAACTCTGCTAGGGTAAGATTGACATATGCAGAATGGGTGTCATCTCTGGGAGGATCAAACTCTGTAGCATTGGCTAACTCATGCTGTATTTGAGGCAAATCTGAATTGGATGTTACAAATGATACTTGAGGATTTCTCAATACCTGTCGTGTACGTAGGGAATAACGACATTCAGGTTGATCGTCTGACTGAGTATCAGAGGAAGAGAGTACAGGATCAGGAGGATTATCAGAGTCTGTCACATTAGTCTGGATTGGAACATCATTATCATCACATACTAACTTCATATGATCTAAATGCGATTCTTTATACTGACCAGTACTAATTTCTCTAACCTTATACTTATTACCAGTGATATGTTCAACTACTCGATAAGGACCAACAAACTTTTGATCAAGCTTTGGCATTGCAGACGTTTTGTTAAAGTTAATCAGCATAACTCTCGAACCTACTTTGATTTTGGATGGCTTTGCTCGAGTGTTTGCGACTCTTGTAAATTCTGCTGTTGATTTATGAAGTGTTTCACGGATTCTTCTAAAAACACTTTGAGCTAAGCTGGTACGAGTTGCTATGAAATCATCAGGGTTGTAATTTGGTTTCGGATTAGAATATAACAACTCATAAGGCAAACGTTTATCTACACCATACAATGCATAATGTGGAGTGTCACCTATAGAAACATTGTAAGCAGAATTTATAGCACACTGCACATCAGGTATAACTTCATCCCAAGTTTCACTGTTGGGATTGATAGTGTCTCTCAAGACATCAAGTACTTTCTTATTGGTTCGTTCCGCTAACCCATTGCTGGCAGGATGATGAGGAACAATGGTGGATTTAGAGATCTTGTACAAGGTGCACAAATTTTCAAGAATCTCATTACAGAATTTACCTCCATTATCTGTTACTAGGGACTTAGGGGTGGTATGCCTGCAGATAATGCGTTCTTTAAACGCTTTAGCTACTGTCTCGGCAGTCTTATCTGCAATAGGAACTAACTCACAATATCTGGTGAAATGGTCTACCATAACACACACATGTTTGTTACCTTGGAGGGAACATTGGAAATTAGTTAACAAATCTAGAGCAACTCTTTCCCACGGTTTGCTAGTAGTTGGATATACTTGGATTGGATTAGGACCATTAGCATTACCTTTATGTTGCATGCAGACACTACATTTCTTAACATACTCAGAAATATCAGTTGCCATACGAGGCCAAAAGTATTTCAATCTGGCTTGTTTTACTGAACGATCCATACCAGGGTGTGCAACACCTGGTACATCGTGAACTAGCTGTAAGGCTACATTCACTAGTGACTGTGGAATTACTAACTGGTATACTCTTCGGCTAGGAGTACCCAACTCGGCTGTTCAATACAGTAATTCTTGGTTCATGACAAAGTCACTGATGGGTGCTGGTGGCTTCACAGTCAGAATAAGATCTTCCTGGAGCAGGAATCGAATCACGCCAGACCACATGGGATCTGTTCGTTGAGCATTCTTTACATCTTCAGCACTAAATGGAGGGTCTGCAGTTACTATACTAACATGTCGCGATAAGGCATCTGCGACTACATTTGACTTGCCAGGTAAATGCTCAAAGGTGGGATTGAACTCTTGGATAGTCAAGGTCCATCTGGCTAACCTTCCAGTAGGTTGTTTGTTCTGGAATAAGGGTATCAGTGGAGCATGGTCTGTCAAGACATGAACAGAGTACTGATAAATAATGTCTCGGAAGTGCTTTAAAGACCATACTATTGCTAAAGCTTCTTGCTCAGTTACTGTATAATTACGTTCAGCCTTCGTAAGGACTCGGCTAGCAAATGCAACTGCATTGTACTTGCCATCGGTCTTCTGAGCTAGTACGGCACCTATGCCAATTGAACTAGCATCAGTTGTCAGATAGAAGGGCTTAGAAAAATCTGGAAATTTCAAAATTGGAGCAGATGTTAGCTTTTCTTTTAGAGTTTGGAATGCTCTTTCTTGACGGAAGGTCCAAACAAAAGGAGCATCTTTCTTAAGCAACTCAGTTAGAGGAGCAGCTATGGAAGAAAAATTGGCAATGAAAGATCTATAAAAACCTGCTAAGCCCACAAAGGATCTTACGGCATCAGCAGTTTTGGGTGTTGGAAAATTTAGTACTGCAGTTACTTTACTTTGGTCAGTCGTAACCCCTCTAGGAGTGACTACGTGACCAAGAAACTTAATTTCTGATCTGAAAAATTGACATTTAGACAGTTTGATCTTTAAATTGGCTTCTTCAAGCTTACCAAGTACTACATCAAGTCTTTTCAAGTGTGTATCCACGTCTTTAGACATGACGATTACGTCATCTAAGTACACCATAAGTGCATTACCTATGAGACCTCTAAAGATATTAGTCATGAGCCTTGAGAACGTGATAGGGGAAGATCGTAATCCAAACGCCATACGGAGGAAGTGATAATGACCTGTAGGAGTGGAGAATGCAGTTAGCTCTTGGCTGTCCTCGTGAAGAGGGACTTGCCAAAACCCTTGTAACAAATCCAGGGTTGAAAAGACTTTGTTATCTCTGATATTACGTAAAAGATCACCCAGTACAGGAAGTGGGAAGCGATCTGGGATAGTTTTCGCGTTTAACTTCCTAAAGTCAATTACTGGGCGCCAAGTACCATCCTTCTTAGGTACTAAGATCAAGGGTGCATTCCAAGGTGAATTGCTAGGTGCAATAACTCCATCATCAAGCATTTGATTGATCAATTCTTCTGCGACAGCAACTTGTGAATGAGGCATTCTGTACGCAGGTATGTAGATAGGTCTAGTACCAGGTTCAAGTGGAATACGATGGGACAATAAGTTCGTTATACCCATCTTCTCACCTGGTAAGACAATGGCTGTACGCCGTTTGTTCAACAGAGTCAACAAACGCTTGACTTCATCTGGGAAGTCAGTGGGAGCTAAGTCTTTCTCCTCAACTGGTGGAACAGATTGATCCAGTGAAGTGGATGAGGTCTCCCCGGCAGAAATAGCACCGACCCACTGGTCAGGTGACAACTCATCCTCTACCTGAACAGGGTAAGGATAGTGAACAAGGTCAACAAGATTTGTATTTGCTCTGAGGCGAACACTGTGACCAGAAGTGTTGGCCAGGAAGAAATGGATCTTACTATCTCTTACAACATGTAAGGATGGTTCAACAAATAGACCTTTTACTTTGCAGGAATCACTGTCAACTAGGACGTTATCACCATCTGGAACACTAGGAACAACTACAGACACTCTAGTGAGAGCACTAGCCGCAACAGAGACGTCTTTCTGCAGACGGCATGTGACATCAACAAGAGATGGCATTACTAGTTTCAAGTAATCGTTTTCTGACAAGGCATCCCCTGTGGAGAAACTACTACTCGAACTAGCAGTCATTGCAGGGATAGGTTGTGCACTCAAGGCAATCTGAGTGTCCTCGGACACTTGAGGCATCGGACTATCCTGCAAGTCTGAAGGTATAGGTGGAACACTGATGGGAGTGACAGAATTACCCGTGCCTGACCGCTTGGGTACGCTACTGGAGAATGCATTAGCTTGTAAGGACTTAATCCGTACATCATACTCTGCAGCAGTATAACAGATTTCTGATCCAAGCTGGTAACCCCAGAATGGAACGATCAAGTCGTCAATTTGGGCATGCCATCGATAAGGGTCGAGCACAATGCGTAAGTCTCGCATGGAAGCAAATCCCAGTAGAAGGTCACCAGGGAAAGTAATCTGGTCGACAACAAGGAAGGAAGCAGTGAAGTCTCTACCTTGGATAGAAAAGGTTAGGGAAGTCCGACCTCGGACACGCAGGTGAGAACCAGCTACTCCACTAAGGGAGGACACATGAGTCGGTTCTACGAGAAGGACATGTCGTAACTGCTTATCCTTAAACAAACTAGACCTAATAATATTGACTTGCGCACCAGAGTCCATGAACAAATGAACGGGTGCATTATGAACAGATGCTTGCACTATAGGGCCTATGGTTGCATTGGAAGTTATGTGCAAACAAAAAGGTGGATTGTTATCAGAAAAGACTTGTTCTACTTCATCCCCAAAATCATCTATGTCAGAGACATGTGAAGCAACATCATCAGCAGGATTGTCATTCTCGAGACTGCTTAAGGCTTCAAAGGAATTGTGAACGGGGATGGTGTACTCATTATCACCTACTGTCACCATGGGACGGTTTGACTGGGGCGCTCGAATTCCCCCGAATTGGAAGAATGAGCCTGGTTCTGGTTATTTTGAGAACCACGATATCTGTTTCCTCTACGGGTTCTGCGGTTGGAACGGCCACGGAAAGACCTAGAGTACTGAAGGTTATAGAGAGCATTGCACTCAGATGTGTCATGTCCATGTATTCTATGATAAGTACAGTAGGGAAGATCTGGGTACTCATCATCAGTACGACGTCTCTTAGGGTAACTATCAGGACAATTAATTGCAATATGGCCACGGAAACCACAGTTGTAACAATTCCGCCGACTATGGTTACTGAATGTACTATGAATACTACGAGGTGTATAACGACTCTGTACACTGGTTCTTGGTGATCTCTGAGATGGTTGACGACCACGATTTGTCTCTGTGGCGCAAACAAGAGGTGGTGCAGACTGAGGCATATGTGTGACATTACTTTTGATACATGGGAAAGTACCCTGGGGGCACAAGGAACGTACATGATTTAAGGCTGTAAGTGGTTCCATCGTCACAGTTGGAGGATGAGCCTCATAAGCACACACGGAAGCAGGCGGCATTAGTTCTTTGATTGCTCCAAAAGCTGCTATTTTAGCAAGCGATTCTGTAAATGGTTTAGCCTCTTCAGGGAGGAAAGCTGATGACTGGACAACATTGATAAATGATGATAAAAGTTTGTCTAATCTAACAGCAAATGCACTCAACGATTCATTACTCATGGGTGTAGCATTCACTAGTTCCCTAAGAACGACATATGGATCAGCTGTTTTTACTGGGACAAGGAAAGAACGAATCAGTTCCTCATATTGTGACCACTTAGTAAGATTCCTGAAGTCTCGCATATCAAGGAGATCAACAACGTGAACAGCAGCAGGGGATCGATGAAGAGCTTCTTTAGCAAGTCTGATAAGACTTTCCTCTGAAGGAGGACCTTCAACTAGAGCACCAGCACGAGAACGAATGGCCGCAAACCATGCTTCAAGACTATGTACATGGCCATTGAATAAAGGTAATGCATCAAGGGAATCACGAGTATAACTATAGTATCTCGGTGTCTGGGTCGGTCTGTCAGTCGCTAAGGAACTGTGAGGACTGATGACAGGGGCAACAGTAGCCTGAGAGGTCTGAGTGTCGACATTCACTAAAGTATCACTTGACGGTATGTGAGACATAATGGCAAAGTAGCACGAGAACAAATAAGGCAAAAATAATGAACAATAAAAATGATACAAAATGCTAGAATTGAAATAAAAGAGATGCAACTAATTCTGCAGAAGTAATAAAAAAAATGTCTAAGATACACTGCAAGAGGAAGAACAACTCAATGTGAAGGACTATTGGCCAAGATAAAAAAAATTTACATTGAAATATACAAGTAAAAATATTACTGGAGACTGAATTAAATGCAAAATGAGCTGTCTTTACTCTTGCTAATAAAGAAATTAATTAATAAAATTTTAAATCAATGTAAAAAGTAGAAAATAAAATTACTAAATTGTTAACTGGGAAATTTAAGTATTTTCTAAGAATACATAAACAAAATTAAAATATAATTCATAAAAATATCAATAAAAGAAAATAATTCACTGCAGAACAAGTGCAACAAAATAATTCACTGCAGAACAAGTGCAACAAAATAAGGTGTAGAAAAAATCACTGCAGTAATAAAGTGTCACTGGGAAAACTCAGGTTAAATAATGAAATAAAAATATGAAGAAAAAACTGATTGAACACTTTAACTCTTAATTGTAAATTAGACAAAACAATTTACTCAGAGTAAAGAAAACACTTTACGTTAAAAGTAATTGAAATTGCATCAAGAGTGAATTTGTTCAAAGAAATATAAAAATATGAATAAAAATAAAACAAAGGAACAAAACGGGAAGACTTACACTTACACTTACAGTGGCAGGGCACACAACAATCACGTATTAATTTTTTTTTTTTTTTTTAGTATATTCTTACAACAAAATCTTGCTGTGACTGATACGACAAAAATTTGCTGGCAAAAATAATGGTACACAGTCTGCGAAAAAATTAGAGGAATGAGACACTGCTGGCATACGAAAAAAAGACACACATAGAAATAAATCGATAATTTGGTATACTGGGGTGAATAGCACTGCATGAAATACAATGACAATTACTGGAGAATACAACGCTGAAAGAATACACGATAAAAAATGAATCACTTCACACAGAGTGACTGACTGGTACACTACACAATAATACTTACTACAGACAGAGTAGCATAAAAAAAAAAACACAGACAAAAAAAAATATAAGATGAGCGATAATACTGAAAAATATTGCAAAAATAACGAGTCAAAGAAACACTGAGTCTACACTGAAAACACAAGGTTTAGAGTACACAAGAAATTTACTATAAATGTCTCACACACGCAAATGTCTAATGCAAGAAAAATGTCTCTATCACTGAGTCTGTAGTAGTCGGGTGATTACTGGTGATGAGGAAGGTTGTCCTGCACGGTGATGACGCCGACACTCACACTGTCGTCGTGAAGAAATGCGCTTTCTCGGTGGACTTGCATAATTGGCTTTATCGTTGGCGCTCAGCTACATCTCTTGACCAATTATGTGAGCCAAAACAGTATTAGGACCCAGTACAAGGGTGCAAACAACCACAGGTAGATGGGTGGGTGGCTGGTGGTGGGTGGTTGATGGTGGGTTGGTGGAGGGAGAGTGTATAGCGGTGGGTGAGATGACTCTCGCTGGCGCACTGTCGCGCACTCCACTCTACCCACGAAGGTGGCTTGATAAGCCACTCTATGCCACAGGAATGGTGAAAACCACTCTTAGCATCCAACAGGGAGCACAAAGCGATATAGACAATACTTCAGAGGAACTTGGCTTACTTCTTACTGCGTGGCTTACTTCTCTCTCTCAGCTGGGTTAGAAGCTGGGTTGGCTGACTGGCTTACCCCACGAGAATGGCTGACTGGAAGACGTGTAACGATGCACAAAGCACGGAGGAGCAGGTGGATGACAGGAGACAGGCTGGATATAGGCTGCCTGGCGTTTACTTCCACAGTCTGGCTTACTGACTGGCTTAATTGCAAAATCCGGGTCAACCCCTCGGAGATTGAAGCAATTAGCACACGAACTAAGCCAGGAAGCTTGAAAAAAAACGGCTGCAACAGGCTTGCAGGCTGGAGGTGGTGAGTGAGGGTAAGCGGCTGGCTGGAGGTTCACCTTTGACCTGCCGGCTACTCACAAACAGTCTTCTAACGTCTTGAATTACCCTTAAAACTTAAATCCACGCTCCACACCGCTGGCACCATTTATCATGTGGGAGTTCGAACACGTGGATTGGGTAAAGTAATACTCACGTAGGCTGGTAGTACGTATATTGCGGATAATGTGGGGAGCGCCCTTACAGCCGTAACCTTGTCTCTCTTGCTCACTCTCGTAAACTGACTGCCCGCCCACAGTACCCATATGTGAGGGGGTCTTTGAATACTGCTATGGTCAGCACAATATGAATAGACAGTGACTCAGGCAGAGGCGGTTGGTAGTGAGTCAACTACTGGTACACTGGTTACTGGTAACTGGTTACTACTACTGAGATGGGGAGGGGAGAGGACTGGGAGGGGAGAGGACGGGGAGGGGAGAGGACGGGGAGGGGAGAGGACTGGGAGGGGAGAGGACTGGGAGGGGAGAGGACGGGGAGGGGAGAGGACTGGGAGGGGAGAGGACGGGGAGGGGGAGAGGACTGGGAGGGGAGAGGACGGGGAGGGGAGAGGACTGGGAGGGGAGAGGACTGGGAGGGGAGAGGACGGGGAGGGGAGTGGACGGGGAGGGGAGAGGACGGGGAGGTGAGTGGACGGGGAGGGGAGAGGACTGGGATGGGAGAGGACTGGGAGGGGAGAGGACTGGGAGGGGAGAGGACTGGGAGGGGAGAGGACTGGGAGGGGAGAGGACGGGGAGGGGAGAGGACGGGGTGGGGAGAGGACGGGGTGGGGAGAGGACGGGGAGGGGAGAGGACTGGGAGGGGAGAGGACGGGGAGGGGAGAGGACTGGGAGGGGAGAGGACTGGGAGGGGAGCGGTCGGGGTGGGGAGAGGACTGGGAGGGGAGTGGACGTGGAGGGGAGAGGACAGGGAGGGGAGAGGACGGGGAGGGGAGAGGACGGGGATGGTAGAGGACGGGAAGGGGAGAGGACGGGGTGGGGAGAGGAGGGGGAGGGGAGAGAACGGGGAGGGGAGAGAACGGGGAGGGGAGAGGACGGGAGGGGAGAGGACGGGAGGGGAGAGAACGGGGAGGGGAGAGGACGGGAAGGGGATAGGACGGGGAGGGGACAGGACGAGGAGGAGAGAGGTGGGGGAGGGGAGAGGATGGGGAGGAGAGAGGACGGGGGTGGGGAGAGGACGAGGAGGGGAGAGGGCAGGGAGGAGAGAGGAGGGGGAAGAGAGAGGACGGGGAGGGGAGAGGACGGAGAGGGGAGAGGGCGAGGAGGAGAGAGGGCGGGGAGGGGAGAGGACCGGGAGGGGAGAGAACGGGGAGGGGAGAGGACGGGAAGGGGATAGGACGGGGAGGGGACAGGACGGGGAGGGGACAGGACGAGGAGGAGAGAGGACGGGGAGGGGAGAGGACGGGGAGAAGAGAGGACGGGGTGGGGAGAGGACGAGGAGGGGAGAGGACAGGGATTAGAGAGGACGGGGAAGAGAGAGGACGGGGAGGGAAGAGGACGGAGAGGGGAGAGGACGAGGAGGAGAGAGGGCGGGGAGGGGGAGAGGACGGGGAGGGGAGAGGACGGGAAGGGGATAAAACGGGGAGGGGACAGGACGGGGAGGAGAGAGGACGGGGAGGGGAGAGGACGGGGAGGAGAGAGGACAGGGTGGGGAGAGGACGAGGAGGGGAGAGGGCAGGGAGGAGAGAGGACGGGGAAGAGAGAGGACGGGGAGGGGAGAGGACGGAGAGGGGAGAGGACGAGGAGGAGAGAGGGCGGGGATGGGAGTGGACGGGGAGGGGAGAGAACGGGGAGGGGAGAGGACGGGAAGGGGATAGGACGGGGAGGGGACAGGACGGGGAGGGGACAGGACGAGGAGGAGAGAGGACGGGGAGGGGAGAGGACGGGGAGAAGAGAGGACGGGGTGGGGAGAGGACGAGGAGGGGAGAGGACAGGGAGGAGAGAGGACGGGGAAGAGAGAGGACGGGGAGGGGAGAGGACGAGGAGGAGAGAGGGCGGGGAGGGGAGAGGACGGGGAGGAGAGAGGACGGGGAGGAGAGAGGGCAGGGAGGGGAGAGGACGGGGAGGGGAGAGAGCGGGGAGGGGAGAGGACGGGAAGGGGATAGGACGGGGAGGGGACAGGACGGGGAGGGGACAGGACGAGGAGGAGAGAGGACGGGGAGGGGAGAGGACGGGGAGGGGAGAGGACGGGGAGGAGAGAGGACAGGGTGGGGAGAGGACGAGGAGGGGAGAGGACAGGGAGGAGAGAGGACGGGGAAGAGAGAGGACGGGGAGGGGAGAGGACGGGGAGGGGAGAGGACGAGGAGGAGAGAGGGTGGGTAGGGGAGAGGATGGGGAGGGGAGAGGACAGGGAGAGGAGAGGACGAGGAGAGAGGACGCGGAGGAGAGAGGACGAGGAGGGGAGAGGACAGGGAGAGGAGAGGACGAGGAGGAGAGAGGACGCGGAGGAGAGAGGACGGGGAGGAGAGGAGAGGACTGGGAGGGGAGAGGACGGGGAGGAGAGAGGACGGGGATGGGAGAGGACAGGGAGGAGAGTGGACGGGGAGGGGATTGGACGGGGAGGGGAGAGGACGGGGAGGGGAGAGGACGGGGAGGGGAGAGGACGGGGAAGAGAGAGGACGGGGAGGGGAGAGGACGGGGAAGAGAGAGGACGGGGAGGGGAGAGGACGGGGAAGAGAGGAGAGGACGGGGAAGAGAGGAGAGGACGGGGAAGAGAGGAGAGGACGGGGAAGAGAGAGGACGGGGAAGAGAGAGGACGGGGAAGAGAGAGGATGGGGAAGAGAGATGACAGGGAAGAGAGATGACGGGGAAGAGAGAGGACGGGGAGGAGAGAGGACTGGAAAGAGAGAGGATTATGCTAGAATTAGGACTCAAGAAGTGTCGTAATATCACCGTAGTGTCTTAGTAATCTAATGCTGATGTAGAATACTGACATGTTATCGTTGTCACTGATTTTTTTTTTGTCTGTCTAGTTAAGTAATAGCTGCAGTTTTACTCTATCAACTAATTATTATAGAGGTCTGAGGGGAGGTTCAACCCAGGATCTAAATCGGCCTTCACGAAGTGTAATACTTATAGAGAAAATACAATGGTGATAGCCTCGATGATATTTAACAAAGATATGATAAAATAAAAAAATGGGGCGTAAAAATTGAGAAGTTATATAATGAACAGTAGAAAAGTGTTTACTAACTGTATAAATGTAAATACAACTAAAATGTAACTTGATAAAACTTAAAACATAGCTAAAAATATGTATGCTAGAAGAAAGATAATGATTAAGTAATTTATGATAGACCATAAAGGCGTTTCCGGCACTTCGAAAGTAATTGTTACCAGTATTAAACTAATTATTGTTACTAACATTAACCAGATAAATATTACCAATATTAAGCTAGTAATTGTTACCAATTTTAAGCTGGTAAATGTTACTAATATTCAGCTGGTAATTGTAGTTATAATTGATTGTTATGAGAAATAATGAACAAAGTATAAATTTTTTAAATTAATTATGAAGGGCAATTATAGACAGGCAACTAATTGCTATTCATATGTAAATAACAGTTAGTGCAGAATTAAAAACACTCGAACAATGTAGCCAATCACGCCATGACGGATTCCATGACATTTAGGAAGTCCTGTGATGCTTGTCACCTGCAGAAATTACTACACGAGGCCTTCAGTACAGTGGTTCACTTGTTAAGTGGCCTTGCATGTGACCGAGCACTGCTGTCACACCTCTCATCAGCCACAGTCATCTTCCCTTTGAATACTCCTGGTTGCATGAGCGGGCAGGGAACGAAATATCTACGTTTAGCACGTTAAGCACTTCTGACAGCTGAATTTAATACCGATGACACTGAACACGGAAGAGATATCCGGCGGCTCAGCAACCTCGCTCACATCACAGAACGGGTTGGGTTCGAACCCATGGTAAGGGAGTTCTGTGACTTGTTTGCAAACGCGTTACTACGATTTCAGGAGTCACTTTTAGCTCTTCTAGGAGTTTGCACATGCAGCATTCTAGATAAACTCACCGGTGAGAGTCGAACAGCTAAACTTTGGCTTAATCATATCAACTATGCCACTGTTATCCAGCAGTTCTAGAGTACTGAGCGAGTTAGAGACCGGGAGCTACAGCTGTACAGTGTGTCAAATAATTCCACTGTTTCATGCTGCTGGCCACTGCATATGCGAAGTCAAGAAGAGTATATGTGCAGGATATAGAAAATCCTGACCAGGAGGATGAGCTCTGAGTAGTACCAGAAGTTCACTGAACTGTTCACTGCACTGTTCATCTCTGAGGAGGAAACTTCTCTGATCAAATTATCGATGAGTTAATGCGGCCACTAAAGACATCAGGAAGCCAGACATATCATTTCCAAACCTTTCTTCTGACCAACATAACTAACGCATCAACTATCGCCCAGTATATCTCTTTAAGGCACCACAACGAGGTTATAATGAATAACTTGTCCGTAAGTGCCACTGACTGGCAGAGAGAATTCAGTCTTATTTTAGATAGTGACTCGTGTATTCAAGTTTTCCTTAAAAAATGCGTTGATTTTACTGCAATGTTCTTTAAAAACCGAACAGGTCACAATCAAATGACTTAACAGTCCTTGGTTAACCAACAACATGCTCAGAGCGACTGACATGAAACACATGTGAAAAATAATACAGATTGGACTTACTTCCCAAAGAACTAGCCAAAAGATATTCATCGGCACTTACTATGCTTTTAAAGAAATCCAAAATAAAGTGTGTTATGCCAACATTTTCCAAGAAATAAAGTGCGATATCAAGAAGACTTGGAAAACACTCTGTCTCATATACTGTCCTCAGGCAAAACCGCTCATATTTTGAGAATCAAAACTCACTATAAAAATGATAGTTTTCCTTGCAAAAAGGCTACCAAACCCTAATTTGCACTGTAAACAAGGGTAATTAAACCCGCTTGTAAAAGACGCTATAGGATCTGGATACTGATTATCACACTCATATTACTCCTTCCAGCTTGAACAGCTGACAGAGAAGAGGAAAGAAATGTGTTAAGATTGTACATGGAAAACTGGCGTAAACAACCGTATTTCAAATAAGGCCGGAAGAAAAACTTTCACAGAGAGGAAGTGCAAATGTTGAATAGAGGCAGAGTTCATGATCAAAGTAATCAAACACACACACACACACACACACACACACACCCTGCAACCACAATTAGGTGAGTACACACACTCACACTTAAACAGCAAACAGGCGGCAATGTGTCTAGCCACATGCTGATTTTCTTCCTTAAGAATATAAGAAGTACTGTTAACACATCCACTCACTCCCATTCATATATTTGTCTAACCATTTTTAAAGCTACCCAAGGTTTTCGCTTCAATGACGCTACGAGGGATCCACTCATCCAGAGTTCAATTACCAAACCAGTGCTGTCCTGTATATTTTCAAAATAATTTTTTTTCATTGTTGTGAGTCCTGCCTTGGTTAGGTATTTTTAGCACTTTATTTATATCCTCTTTATTTATTCTTGTCTTCGTTTATACAACTCAGCCATATCCCTACTTCATATTAATGTCTACAAGGACTGTTAGTCTTACAGGTATGATCCGAAACACTGGATTCTGCGGTAACGATTAAGTCTTTTTAAGTGGTTGTTACCTGGAGTATACCTGGAGAGAGTGTCGGGGGTCAACCCCCCCCTCGGCCCGGTCTGTGACCAGGCCTCGTTATAAGCTATATATTGCTATTTTTTTTTTCATTTGGGTTTCTCCAACAATACTCAGATTCATCGGACTGACAATATGACTTCCTCTTCTGTGTTTAAGAAAAGTGGTTACCAACTGTAGCAACATCTCTTGACTGTAGTGGTTTGAGCCAGTTGTTTGGTCTCGTGCTAGTTGTTTGGTCTCATGCTAGTTGTTTGGTCTCATGCTAGTTGCTTGGTCTCATGATAGTTTAGTCTCATGCTAATTGTTTGGTCTCATGCTAGTTGTTTAGTCTCATGCTAGTTGTTTGGTCTCATGCTAGTTGTTTAGTCTCATGCTAGTTGTTTGGTCTCATGCTAGTTGTTTGGTCTCATGCTAGTTGTTTGGTCTCATGCTAGTTGTTTAGTCTCATGCTAGTTGTTTGGTCTCATGCTAGTTGTTTGGTCTCATGCTAGTTTAGTCTCATGCTAGTTGTTTGGTCTCATGCTAGTTGGTCTCATGCTAGTTGTTTAGTCTCATGCTAGTTGTTTAGTCTCATGCTAGTTGTTTAGTCTCATGCTAATTGTTTGGTCTCATGCTAGTTGTTTGGTCTCATGATAGTTGTTTGGTCTCATGCTAGTTTAGTCTCATGCTAATTGTTTGGTCTCATGCTAGTTGTTTGGTCTCATGCTAGTTGTTTGGTCTCATGCTAGTTTAGTTTCATGCTAATTGTTTGGTCTCATGCTAGTTGTTTGGTCTCATGATAGTTTAGTCTCATGCTAATTGTTTGGTCTCATGCTAGTTGTTTGGTCTCATGCTAGTTGTTTGGTCTCATGCTAGTTGTTTAGTCTCATGATAGTTGTTTAGTCTCATGATAGTTGTTTAGTCTCATGATAGTTGTTTAGTCTCATGATAGTTGTTTAGTCTCATGATAGTTGTTTAGTCTCATGCTAGTTTAGTCTCATGCTAATTGTTTGGTCTCATGCTAGTTGTTTAGTCTCATGATAGTTGTTTAGTCTCATGCTAGTTGTTTAGTCTCATGATAGTTGTTTAGTCTCATGATAGTTGTTTAGTCTCATGCTAGTTGTTTAGTCTCATGATAGTTGTTTAGTCTCATGATAGTTGTTTAGTCTCATGCTAGTTGTTTAGTCTCATGATAGTTGTTTAGTCTCATGATAGTTGTTTAGTCTCATGCTAGTTGTTTAGTCTCATGATAGTTTAGTCTCATGCTAGTTTAGTCTCATGCTAATTGTTTGGTCTCATGCTAGTTGTTTAGTCTCATGCTAGTTGTTTAGTCTCATGCTAGTTGTTTAGTCTCATGCTAGTTGTTTAGTCTCATGCTAGTTGTTTAGTCTCATGATAGTTTAGTCTCATGCTAGTTGTTTGGTCTCATGCTAGTTGTTCAGTCTCATGCTAGTTGTTTGGTCTCATGCTAGTTTAGTCTCATGCTAGTTGTTTGGTCTCATACTAGTTGTTTAGTCTCATGCTAGTTGTTTAGTCTCATGATAGTTTAGTCTCATGCTAGTTGTTTGGTCTCATGCTAGTTGTTTGGTCTCATGCTAGTTGTTTCGTCTCATGCTAGTTGTTTCGTCTCATGCTAGTTGTTTGGTCTCATGCTAGTTGTTTAGTCTCATGCTAGTTGTTTAGTCTCATGATAGTTTAGTCTCATGCTAGTTGTTTGGTCTCATGCTAGTTGTTTGGTCTCATGCTAGTTGTTTCGTCTCATGCTAGTTTGGTCTCATGCTAGTTGTTTGGTCTCATGCTAGTTGTTTAGTCTCATGCTAGTTGTTTAGTCTCATGATAGTTGTTTAGTCTCGTGATAGTTTGGTCTCATGCTAGTTGTTTGGTCTCATGCTAGTTGTTTAGTCTCATGATAGTTATTTAGTCTCATGCTAGTTGTTTGGTCTCATGCTAGTTGTTTCGTCTCATGCTAGTTGTTTGGTCTCATGCTAGTTGTTTGGTCTCATGCTAGTTGTTTCGTCTCATGCTAGTTGTTTTGTCTCATGCTAGTTGTTTGGTCTCATGCTAGTTGTTTAGTCTCATGCTAGTTGTTTAGTCTCATGATAGTTTAGTCTCATGCTAGTTGTTTGGTCTCATGCTAGTTGTTTGGTCTCATGCTAGTTGTTTCGTCTCATGCTAGTTTGGTCTCATGCTAGTTGTTTGGTCTCATGCTAGTTGTTTAGTCTCATGCTAGTTGTTTAGTCTCATGATAGTTGTTTAGTCTCGTGATAGTTTGGTCTCATGCTAGTTGTTTGGTCTCATGCTAGTTGTTTGGTCTCATGCTAGTTGTTTGGTCTCATGCTAGTTGTTGGTCTCATGCTAGTTGTTTAGTCTCATGATAGTTGTTTAGTCTAATGCTAGTTGTTTATGGACATGCAGAGAGGATGGAACGAAATAGAATGACTTCGAGAATGTATAAATCTGTAGTGGAGCGAAGGTGGGATAAGGGTCGGCCTAGGAAAGGTTGGAGGGAGGGGGTAAAGGAAGTTTTGTGTGTGAGGGGCTTGGACTTCCTGCAGTCGTGCGTGAGAGTGTTAGGAGCAAATGGAGACAAATGGTTTTTATGACTTGACATGCTGTTGGAGTGTGAGCAAGGTTATATTTATGAAGGGAGTCAGGGACACTGGCAGGCCGGACTTGAGTCCTGGAGATGGGAAGTACCGTGTTTGCACTCTGAAGGAGGGGTGTTAATGTTGCAGTTTTATAATTGTAGTGTAAGCATGCCCCTGGCAAGACAGTGATGGAGTGAATGATGCTGAAAGTTTTTCTTTCTCGGGCCACCCTGCCTTGGTGGGAGACGGTTGATATGTTAATAAAAAATTATTTTTTTGTCGATTTTACAGGCTGCTGTAGAACGATCTGTTGATTACAGAACTGACAAATCACTGTATATGCATAGTTCTCACTGGTCCTGATCCTGGCCACCAACCAGCGTCTGTGCTCAGCTTCACGCGAGGACGTCGACTCCTGTGACCCATTTTCTCTGTTGCGACAGCTAAGATTTCAGTTGACGCTTAAAACATGTTTCTCTCTTATTTTTCGGACTCTAAATTCAAGTAGAACCCCACAGTGAACGGTTTCACCAAGACAGAGCCATCATACAGAAGACATATCTAGGGGAACCCGTCGTTCAGTTTGATGGTCGACTGCTGGACACTGGTGAGGAAGAGTCGTACTCAAAACAAGCGAGAAAAAATCCCCTGAAAACTGTAATACAAACCATACCACGGGCGGGGATAGAACTCGCCATCAGAGAGTCTCAAAACTCCAGACCGTCGCGTTAGCCACTGGACCAGCTAGCGGGTTCTATCTCCACCCGTGGTATGGTTAGTTTGCAATCGTGTCATTACGATTTCGTGAGTCTGTAATGCAAATATTTTTGTGATAATGTGGAAATTTCTGTTTTTTTTTTTTTTGTATTTTGTATAAATAATGAATTTACCTGTTATGATTATTAGCTAACAGATATCACGTGGGTCTTCAGCCTTAGTCAACGCATTGATCATAAAATTTAAAAAAAAAACAAAAGTAATCCAGAGCATCAACGTTAACTGAAAATAATTGATTTCTGAGCTGGATAAAAAGTTCAGTTTTGTTGGGTAGTGTTGTGGGCAGAGCTTAGTAAAGAATCTGATATAATGAATATTAAAATGATATACAATAAATAAGACAGATGTGGAACAGTGAGGTATCTTTATTCCCAAACGTTAAACCTACATAGTAGGCTTCCTCAGTCGAGTACAGAAGAGTGAGCAGAAGCAGTAGAAATGTAAACACGATGTCATCAGTCCATCACCCTTGAAGACGAAGATTTGAGGTGGTCAGTCCCTCAGCCTGGAGAAGAATTGTGCTTCATATTCTGGAACAATGTGAAGCTGAAGAACAGTGTGGAGACTTACGTACTATTAAGAGGTGAGGCGCAGCCTACTAAGAGGTCAGATCCCTCTCAAATCCATCCATTCTCACTTGTTAAAGTTATCCAAGATGTTTTCAGTACCAAAACTCTTCTCCAGGCTGAGGGACTGACCACCTCAAGGTAATGGACTGATGACATCGTCCTTACATCTCTACTGCTTCTACTCACTCTTCTATACTCGACTGAAGAAGCCTGCTGTTGTGCATGTATCTTACTTATCAAAGAATCCGATATACTATGCGTAAAATAATCTTACATATATGATACTGATAGCAAGCCCTAGAACATGTTTGTACTGGGACAACGTTTCGAGCTGCGTGAAGGTTTACAAAGTCATGATTTGATAAAGCTCTACACAGAGTGAAATGTACCAATTAAAGCTTATTCTTCAGATTGTCATTTATCTTCATACGAGTCGGCAATGCATTTCCTTCCTGTCTCTTTCACAGCTTTGATCATTCTTTTAAGTCTGCTGCAAAGGTCATATATTAATCCACAATCAGTATTCACTTCTAAGTATTTATAACATACAGATCTCCCTATTTTTATCGTGTTCGTTGAAGGTTGGTAAGAAGCAACCTTTGTTTTTATAGGATCCTGATTGTGGACTCACGAAATCGTAATGACACGATTGTAAACAAACCATACCACGGGTGGGGACAGAACCCTCGGTCTGAAGTTTCATGACTCTGATTGTGGGTTATATCCCTGCCTTTGGTATGGTTTCTGCCTGTGGACGTAGTGAGTCCACGCTCCAACACTCCTACAGTAACTACTGAAGAGTCACCAAACAATACTTCTAGCAGCTAGAATGTCCACATTTAATATTAGCTGCTAGATAATCTAGCTTACTGGCAGTGAAACAGACGTTTTCGTAACTGTACGTAACGGATGACAGTTTCTTCCACTTGTGTGTGGAAAGAGAAGAGGGGCGCGGCAGGAATTCGTTCTCTAAGAGTCACTCCCACCATTGCTTCTCCCGTGAGTTATGCTGTGACAGAGAGCGAGGAAATATCTGTCTTTGTAGCGGCGATGACCGGAACATGTTAAGTTATTTCTCAACTGCTGTCTGGTGAAACCACTAACTGCAACCCAACTCACATTTTACGGAAATTATTGTGTTTCTTATCTTTATGTTCCCAGGAACTTTCTCCGTACTTCCGGAATACTGTAACATATACGGTTGTCACTGTGTACAGTGACCACCGAATATGTTAGCTCCCTATTGATGCAACGAGAAATTGATTTGGTGCAGAGCTTGATATTCAATCAAGGAAACGGTTTAAAACAACGTTGTACACGTTCCTGGGGTAGTGTGACTCCGTGTGCTAGTAACATCAACACATTTACTGAAGGAGTATACAACGCGAGTGTGTCAAGGGCTGATCCCCAGGTCAGTCATTGTTACTAATAGTGACTGCTGCTCTCCCTCTTTCCTCCCTCCTCCCTTTCAAGTCTGCTCCCTCTCCACCCTCCTCCCAATGTACCCACCTCCCTCATCCCTACCACCTCCCTCATTACTCTCCTCAGAGGTTGAAGGGTCGTGTAATGACACAACCTACATATAACATAACAAAGGAACTACCACTTGTGGTTCAGGACAATTTACTTGGTTTATTTCTAAGATAGAAAGTGGACAGTGTGAGGTCATAGGTAATATGCCCACGTTGGTCATGCTTGTTCCTGTGCACTCGACAACAGTGAACGGACGCGGCAGTGACTAGTGACAACAGTGAATGTCAAGCTTGTCTTAACCTCGTTAATAATAAACTTTACAGAAAGTTAAGGCAAGAGGCAGGAAACAAGACTGATTTGTAGTCACTTGAGAAATGCCGGAAGTTACGACAAGGTCCAGCTTGTATATGTTGGCGTGTCACACTACTTTTTTTTTATGCTGGCTGCAAGTGGCAATGACATACACACAAACACCAAGAGTTATGAATCGACCCCTAGAACCACAAATAGGTGGGTACGCACACACACACACACACACACACACACACACACACACACGTGATGAGGTATCAGAGTGGGCGCCTGTGACGAGCGGGGTTCCACAGAGGTCAGTCTTAGGACCGGTGCTGTTTCTGGTTTAAGTGAATGACATGACGGAAGGAATAGACTCAGAAGTGTCCCTGTCTGTAGACGATGTGAAGTTAATGAGAATTCAGTCAAAGGAAGATAAGGCAGGATTGCAAAGGGATCTGGACAGGCTGCAAGCTTGGTCCAGCAACTGGCTCCTGGAGTTCAGTCCCACCAAGTCTAAAGTCATGAAAATCGGGGAAGGGCAAAGAAGACCGCAGACAGTACAGTCTAGGGGACCAAAGACTACAAACCTTACTCAAGGAAAAGGATCTTGGAGTGTGTATAATACCGAGCACATCAACCAGATGACTGCTGCAGCATATGGGCGACTAGCAAACCTAAGAATAGTGTTCCGACATCTCGGTAAGGAGTAGTTCCCGACCCTGTACACCTTGTGTACGTCAGCTCCAGTTTGGAGCCCTCTCCTGGTCAGGCACGTCAGGAAACAAGAGAAAGTTCAAAGGTTTGCAACGAGACTTGTCCCGGAGCTAAGGGGCATGTCCTACGAGGAGATGTTAAGAGAACTCGACCTGATGACACTGGAAGACAGGAGGGACAGGGAGAACATGAAAATGACATATAAAATACTGGAAAGAATCGACAAGGTGGACAGAGACAGGATGTTCCATAGATGGGACACAGCAACAAGGGGTCACAATTCGAAGATGAAGACTCAGATGAGTCACAGGGATATCAGGAAGTATTTCTTCAACCATAGAGTTGTCAGAAAGTGGAATAGTCTGGAAAGTGAGGTAGTGGAGGCAGGTACTATACATAGCTTTAATAAGAGGTATGACAGAGTTAATGGAGCATGGAAAAAGTGGACCTAGTGGTGACCAGTGAAGAGGTGGAGCCAGGAGCTATGAATCGACCCCTGCAACCGCAAATAGTTGAGTACACACACCAGGAGTTACGAATCGACAATTGTAACCTTCTATAACTGAGTACAGGATTTCCAGAGGTTAGCAATCAGAAAGCGTCATTCTCATCAGACTCTTCGGGGAAGTGACATAACAGTACAACGTCAATTTAAGCGTATTAGTGTAATGATGAATTCAGTTCTTGGCTCAAATGCGGATCTCTACTACTACGAAGAGTCTTCTTAATTATGAACACTGAAAGCTACACAATGAAGATTAGGGACTTTGTCGAGGACACCAACATGTATAAGACAGGCACTCAACCAGAACTAGAAACATCAAACAGTTCCTGTCTGATGCTTGCAGGATTCTAAAGCATCTAGAATAAACTAGACAATTCTCATCTGATTCTTAGTAATTCCAAACTTGCCACTGTATGGAGTTTCCAGTTTACACAACCTTCTCAATATACTCAATGATATCATAAATAACAGTAAATTATCTAGTAGCCTAGACGTCACATCTCTGTTTGCCAGAACTTCGTCGACTTCGCGGTTGTCTGCATCAAATTTATTTACTTCACTTTCAACAACTCATACAAACAGAAGTGTGGCATGTCAGTGAGATCCCCCATAAATCCTAGTAGAGTGAGCTGGCTACGATACGCTGACGAAATTCTCCTAATCATGCATGACCTTGGATGCACTGGAAGAAAATCAGAATGCAGATGTAATATACACAGATTTTGCAAAAGCATTTGACAAATGCGATCATGGCGTA
Source organism: Cherax quadricarinatus (assembly GCF_038502225.1). Lineage (NCBI taxonomy): Eukaryota > Metazoa > Arthropoda > Malacostraca > Decapoda > Parastacidae > Cherax > Cherax quadricarinatus. Next base: position 2,613,371 of record NC_091381.1, read on the forward strand.
ATAGCCCATAAAATACGTGCTAAAGGAATAACTGGGAAAGTGGGGAGATGGATCTTCAACTTCCTAACAAATCGAACACAAAGAGTAGTGGTCAACAGAGTTAAATCGGAGGCTGCCATAGTGAAGAGCTCTGTTCCACAAGGCACAGTACTCGCCCCCATCTTATTCCTTATCCTCATATCAGACATAGACAGAGATATACACCACAGCACCGTATCATCCTTTGCGGATGATACTAGGATCTGCATGAGGCTGTCATCTGCTGAGGACGCGGTTAACCTCCAAGAAGATATAAACAAAGTTTTCCAGTGGGCAACGGTAAACAATATGATGTTCAATGAGGACAAATTCCAACTACTCCGTTATGGAAAACTGGAGGAGATAATAACTAGAACAGAGTATACTACTGACTCCGGCCATACAATAGAGCGGAAAAATAATGTAAGGGACCTGGGAGTAGTAATGTCTGAGGATCTCACTTTCAAGGATCACAACAGTGCCACGATCGCACGTGCAAAGAAAATGATAGGATGGATAATGAGAACTTTCAAAACGAGAGATGCCAAGCCAATGATGATCCTTTTCAAATCACTTGTTCTCTCTAGGCTGGAATACTGCTGTACATTAACATCTCCATTCAAAGCAGGTGAAATCGCAGATCTAGAGAGTGTACATAGATCCTTTACTGCACGTATAAGTTCTGTCAAGCACCTTAACTACTGGGAACGTTTGGAAGCACTTGACTTGTACTCGTTGGAACGCAGGAGGGAGAGACATATCATAATCTACACTTGGAAAATCTTGGAAGGAATGGTCCCAAATCTGCACACAGAAATCACTCCCTACGAAAGTAAAAGACTGGGCAGGCGATGCAAAATGCCCCCAATAAAAAGTAGGGGCGCCATTGATACACTAAGGGAAAACACCATAAGTGTCCGGGGCCCAAAACTGTTCAACAGCCTCCCATCAAGCATTAGGGGAATTGCCAATAAGCCCCTGGCTTCCTTCAAGAGAGAGCTGGACAGATACCTAAAGTCAGTGCCGGATCAGCCGGGCTGTGGCTCGTACGTTGGACTGCGTGCGGCCAGCAGTAACAGCCTAGTTGATCAGGCCCTGATCCATCGGGAGGCCTGGTCATGGACCGGGCCGCGGGGGCGTTGATCCCCGGAATAACCTCCAGGTAACCTCCAGGTAGGCGACTATACCTGGACTTCTCCCGTGACAGCCTTAACACCTTGGAACCCTCCATTCAATTCCCTTTCTATATAAAGCAGGATGACACGATTCCTTTCCTTGATACCAAACTTCCCAAAGTCCAAAATTACCCTCAAATTTAAGGTCTACAGTAAACCCAATATTAACGACGATCTCATCCACTGCTTTTCCCACCTTGATAATCCTGATAGCAGTAAACACCACCAACTCACAAAAATCCTGTTACTACCCAACCAGCCATCAACGTCACATCTGTAGCAGTGAGCAGTTTAATGTTACTCTACTGCTAATAGGTTCCTGTCGCATCTGACACATCACACCCCCAGCTATACTACTACTACTGCTACCACCACCTATACCTTCGCTCACTCACAGGCTGCTACCTGACTCACGCCACTACGTATAATCGCTTCTTAGTTGTCTGTGCGCTAGGATTAAAGAAGTCACTTGTCGCGAAAACTTTCCTCAGTAAATGTCCTGAATTGCATGTATGTGCCTTTATTTATATACTGTCTGTATCACAATACCTTCCAGTCAGGTGATTTAAGCAGCCACTCACATTCTACGGATAACACCGACTTCCACTGGAATCACAGCCAGTGATGACACCTGACCACTTCATTGCTTCTCCACACATATGTTTATAATGTCATCTCGCTCTACTCCATGTATGACGTAATAAAGCCCACTGTGTGGGCGAAATTTTGCCTATAAAAAAAAAGTCCTTTTGCGCATACTTGTGGCAGCAATACCTGCCATACGACACAACGGCTGAGAATGTTTCTCGGGGGAACAGAGGTCTCTTCTCAGCTGTGAGGCCACAACATGCTGGTAGTTTCTGGTGGATATGGCTAATTCCTCTCTGGCAATCGCCTTCACCCTTACCTCATTTCCACCAGTGTAGTTCCTCGCTTAGCTTTTTGGCTGGATATTCAAACCCACATTATGTCTGTCTATTCTTTACCGAAAAGAAGAGAACTGTAAAAAACAGCTCACAAGTAGGAGACTAAAACTTATGACAATAATAAAAGCACTACTACTACTACTACTACTACTACTACTACTACTACTAATAATAATAATAATAATAATAATAATAATAATAATAATAATAATAATGATAATTTTATTTCAGCATGGTACAATTTTTTACAGAGATGTGTGACATTTAATTGTGCATGAAGAAAGCCCATAATATGTAGAGTATTTCGGGAAAACGTTTTGTTCCACTAGTTAATGTTGTATTGTTCCAGCCACGGTACTGTGCTTCTCTTTTATTCTTCTTCAAGAAAAAACTGTAACGTGTGGAGCCATTTACCCACGATCACCATACAAGACTGCATTAATAAAGTTATCTGTCACATACTGTTTCACTCCAGGCGCATCATGGATAAAGGTCCTTTTAGGAATATTTCCTAATCTCCCAGATACTTTAACACAACAACAATGTGATGGTTTAAGTTTGCCGAGAGATTAAGATTGATCAGAAAGGCTTGGTAAAGGTTCAAGTCTCTGGCTGCAACGATGGCAGTCGCTTAAATGAATTCGGATTTTTTCAGGTTTGTAAACGGTTCACACCAACCCCGGTATTGGCTTATGACGCCCCAGTTCACACTATTCCCAGTATGCGTCCGTGAACCCCTCTCCCCAAGATCACTTTAGCCACAGTGTTCATTCGTGACGCCTAGATCCCACCGGCCCCAATATACTGTCGTTTAATGAGACACTTGTGAAACATTGGGGTATCTTAATTCTGAAAACGTTTTATCACGTGAACTCATCAACTCCAGTCTGAGGGATTGATTACCTCAAACTCCTATTCATTTTCCACCTTCCTCTGCATTGGACTAAAGAAGCCACCACGTGATGTAACGCTCCCAGAATGAAAATACCCAAATTTTGAACAAGTACCAAGTTTTGTAAACCATTTATTCACACATTGCGGTATATTCCCTCTCAAAGCAGCTCTGCTATAAGCTTGTGATTCCCTTCCTTACAATTCATACCATCTTCAATATTCGTTTGTTACTCTCCAGTTCACAAGAGCCCCTTGTATTCTTTCGTGAATACTGGGGCTGGTGTGACCTGGAGGTCGCTTCTGACCTCCAGATCACACCAGCCCCAGTATTCACTCGTGACCTCCCGGCTCACATACCAACCTCAGCATTCACTCACGATCTTCACTTCATCCGTGGCAAACTGATTCCAGTAATAATGATAATGACGCCAGCAACACTAGTCACACCTCCCTCGCTAGGTCGGTTCTTGGCCTCTGAGACAGAGTCAAGGATCCACACATACACAAACACACACACACCTCTGCTGAACTTCAGTGATGATCCATGCTGTCAGCAACCTCGATATGTTACAGAAATGTGGTAGTGGTTATGTTGGTATATTGCAGCAGTGCAGTGTAGCTAGGTATGTTACATAATTTTGATAGTGGCTATCTGTGTTACAGTAGGGTGATAGTACATATCTGATTGTGTTTACAGCTATGTAATAGTGACAAGGGATATTGCAGTAGTGCAACAGTGGTTGGCTGGGTATGTTAGAAAAGTGAGATAGTGGATGGCTGGGCAAGTTATTATTATAATAATAATAATAATAATAATAATATCTTTATTTACTACAAGTACATGTGCAAGGTATACAGACCATAGCTGACATCAATAACATACTACTATATAGAAAGCCGCTTGTTATGCTGAGCATTTCCCGCAAATTAGGTCAGTTTTGTCTCAGGATGCGACCCACACCAGTCCACTAACACCCAGGTACCCATTTTATACTTATGGGTGAACTTAAACAACCGGTGTAAGGAAACATGTCCAATGTTTCTACACTAGCCGGAAATCGAACCCGGACCCTCGCCGTGTGAAGCGAGAACTTTAGCCACCAGGTCTCGGTTACAGTGTGTGGTAGTGACTGGGCATATTACAGTATGTGGTAGTGGTTGGGTATGTTACAGTAGTGTGATACTGGCTGGGTGTATGTTACAGTAGTGTGGTGGTGGCTGGATATGTTACTGTAGTGTGGTACTGGCAATGTATATTACAGTAGTGTGGTGGTGGCTGGGTATGTTACAGTAGTGTGGTAATGACTGGGTATGTTACAGTAGTGTGATACTGGCTGGGTGTATGTTACAGTAGTGTGGTGGTGGCTGGATATGTTACTGTAGTGTGGTACTGGCTATGTATATTACAGTAGTGCGGTACTGGCTGGGTATATTACAGTAAAGTGGTACTGGCTGGGTATATTACAGTACTGTGGTACTGGCTGAGTATATTACAGTAGTGTGGTACTGGCTGGGTATATTACAGTAATGTGGTGGTGGCTGGGTATGTTACTGTAGTGTGGTACTGGCTGGGTATATTACAGTAGTGTGGTGGTGGCTGGGTATGTTACTGTAGTGTGGTACTGGCTGGGTATATTACAGTAGTGTGGTGGTGGCTGGGTATATTACAGTAGTGTGGTGGTGGCTGGGTATATTACAGTAGTGTGGTGGTGGCTGGGTATAATACAGTAGTGTGGTGGCGGCTGGGTATGTTGCTGTAGTGTGGTACTGGCTGGGTATATTACAGTAGTGTGGTGTGGCTGGGTATGTTACTGTAGTGTGGTACTGGCTGGGTATATTACAGTAGTGTGGTGGTGGCTGGGTATATTACAGTAGTGTGGTGGTGGCTGGGTATATTACAGTAGTGTGGTGGTGGCTGGATATATTACAGTAGTGTGGTGGTGGCTGGGTATATTACAGTAATGTGGTGGTGGCTGGGTATATTACAGTAGTCTAGTGGTGGCTGGGTATATTACAGTAATGTGGTGGTGGCTGGGTATATTACAGTAGTGTGGTGGTGGCTGGGTATATTACAGTAATGTGGTGGTGGCTGGGTATATTACAGTAGTGTGGTGGTGGCTGGGTATATTACAGTAATGTGGTGGTGGCTGGGTATATTACAGTAGTGTGGTGGTGGCTGGGTATGTTACTGTAGTGTGGTACTGGCTGGGTATATTACAGTAGTGTGGTGGTGGCTGGGTATATTACAGTAGTGTGGTGGTGGCTGGGTATATTACAGTAGTGTGGTGGTGGCTGGGTATATTGCAGTAGTGTGGTGGTGGCTGGGTATATTACAGTAATGTGGTGGTGGCTGGGTATATTACAGTAGTGTGGTGGTGGCTGGGTATATTACAGTAGTGTGGTGGTGGCTGGGTATATTACAGTAGTGTGGTGGTGGCTGGGTATATTACAGTAGTGTGGTGTTGGCTGGGTATATTACAGTAGTGTGGTGGTGGCTGGGTATATTACAGTAATGTGGTGGTGGCTGGGTATATTACAGTAGTGTGGTGGTGGCTGGGTATATTACAGTAGTGTGGTGGTGGCTGGGTATATTACAGTAGTGTGGTGGTGGCTGGGTATATTACAGTAATGTGGTGGTGGCTGGGTATATTACAGTAGTGTGGTGGTGGCTGGGTATATTACAGTAGTGTGGTGGTGGCTGGGTATATTACAGTAGTGTGGTGGTGGCTGGGTATATTACTGTAGTGTGGTGGTGGCTGGGTATATTACAGTAATGTGATGGTGGCTGGGTATATTACAGTAGTGTGGTGGTGGCTGGGTATATTACAGTAGTGTGGTACTGGCTGGGTATATTACTGTAGTGTGGTGGTGGCTGGGTATATTACAGTAGTGTGGTGGTGGCTGGGTATATTACAGTAGTGTGGTACTGGCTGGGTATATTACTGTAGTGTGGTACTGGCTGGGTATATTACAGTAGTGTGGTGGTGGCTGGGTATGTTACTGTAGTGTGGTACTGGCTATGTATATTACAGTAGTGCGGTACTGGCTGGGTATATTACAGTAAAGTGGTACTGGCTGGGTATATTACAGTAGTGTGGTACTGGCTGAGTATATTACAGTAGTGTGGTACTGGCTGGGTATATTACAGTAATGTGGTGGTGGCTGGGTATGTTACTGTAGTGTGGTACTGGGTGGGTATATTACAGTAGTGTGGTGGTGGCTGGGTATATTACAGTAGTGTGGTGGTGGCTGGGTATGTTACTGTAGTGTGGTACTGGCTGGGTATATTACAGTAGTGTGGTGGTGGCTGGGTATGTTACTGTAGTGTGGTACTGGCTGGGTATATTACAGTAGTGTGGTGGTGGCTGGGTATGTTACTGTAGTGTGGTACTGGCTGGGTATATTACAGTAGTGTGGTGGTGGCTGGGTATATTACAGTAGTGTGGTGGTGGCTGGGTATATTACAGTAGTGTGGTGGTGGCTGGGTATATTACAGTAGTGTGGTGGTGGCTGGGTATATTACAGTAGTGTGGTGGTGGCTGGGTATATTACTGTAGTGTGGTGGTGGATGGGGATATTACAGTGTGGTGGTGGCTGGGTATATTACAGTAGTGTGGTGGTGGCTGGGTATATTACAGTAGTGTGGTGGTGGCTGGGTATATTACAGTAGTGTGGTGGTGGCTGGGTATATTACAGTAGTGTGGTGGTGGCTGGGTATATTACAGTAGTGTGGTGGTGGCTGGGTATGTTGCTGTAGTGTGGTACTGGCTGGGTATATTACAGTAGTGTGGTGGTGGCTGGGTATATTACAGTAGTGTGGTGGTGGCTGGGTATATTACTGTAGTGTGGTACTGGCTGGTTATATTACAGTAGTGTGGTGGTGGCTGGGTATGTTACAGTAGTGTGGTGGTGGCTGGGTATATTACAGTAGTGTGGTGGTGGCTGGGTATATTACAGTAGTGTGGTGGTGGCTGGGTATATTACAGTAGTGTGGTGGTGGCTGGGTATATTACAGTAGTGTGGTGGTGGTGGCTGGGTATATTACAGTAGTGTGGTGGTGGCTGGGTATATTACAGTAGTGTGGTGGTGGCTGGGTATATTACAGTAGTGTGGTGGTGGCTGGGTATATTACAGTAATGTGGTGGTGGCTGGGTATATTACAGTAGTGTGGTGGTGGCTGGGTATATTACAGTAGTGTGGTGGTGGCTGGGTATATTACAGTAGTGTGGTGGTGGCTGGGTATATTACAGTAGTGTGGTGGTGGCTGGATATATTACAGTAGTGTGGTGGTGGCTGGGTATATTACAGTAGTGTGGTGGTGGCTGGGTATATTACAGTAATGTGGTGGTGGCTGGGTATATTACAGTAGTGTGGTGGTGGCTGGGTATATTAAAGTAATGTGGTGGTGGCTGGGTATATTACAGTAATGTGGTGGTGGCTGGGTATATTACAGTAGTGTGGTGGTGGCTGGGTATGTTACTGTAGTGTGGTACTGGCTGGGTATATTGCAGTAGTGTGGTGGTGGCTGGGTATATTACAGTAGTGTGGTGGTGGCTGGGTATATTACAGTAGTGTGGTGGTGGCTGGGTATATTACAGTAGTGTGGTGGTGGCTGGGTATATTACAGTAGTGTGGTGGTGGCTGGGTATATTACAGTAGTGTGGTGGTGGCTGGGTATATTACAGTAGTGTGGTGGTGGCTGGGTATATTACAGTAGTGTGGTGGTGGCTGGGTATATTACAGTAGTGTGGTGGTGGCTGGGTATATTACTGTAGTGTGGTACTGGCTGGGTATATTACAGTAGTGTGGTACTGGCTGGGTATATTACAGTAGTGTGGTGGTGGCTGGGTATATTACTGTAGTGTGGTGGTGGCTGGGTATATTACTGTAGTGTGGTGGTGGCTGGGTATATTACAGTAGTGTGGTGGTGGCTGGGTATATTACAGTAGTGTGGTGGGTTGCTGTAGTGTGGTACTGGCTGGTTATATTACAGTAATGTGGTGGTGGCTGGGTATATTACAGTAGTGTGGTGGTGGCTGGGTATATTACAGTAGTGTGGTGGTGGCTGGGTATATTACAGTAGTGTGGTGGTGGCTGGGTATATTACAGTAGTGTGGTGGTGGCTGGGTATATTACAGTAGTGTGGTGGTGGCTGGGTATATTACAGTAGTGTGGTGGTGGCTGGGTATGTTACTGTAGTGTGGTACTGGCTGGGTATATTACAGTAGTGTGGTGGCGGCTTTGTCAAGCCGTTACGGGTTGACAATGCTCCGAAAGAGCCATGGAGTGACTGTGTGGAAGATGTCATAAATGGCTTTCCATTGTCTGTCTGGGATCTGCTACAATATATGCATGCCATGCATGAGGCTACGTCATGCAGCCTCATACATGGCACGCAGTAATGGCACCTTCCACAGTCACTCCTTGGCTGTTAAATAAGAAAACAGATTAAACAAAGAATTGGAAAGTAACAGAAACTGTAAATCAGTGAAGCCAATATGTTGGAGTCATGAACTTATCGCTCCAGCTGTCACGGGTTTTACTGTATAAGATTTAAACTCAACACAAGGTATCTAAGAGGGCGTTTGAAGTTCAATATGGGAGATCTTAATGGCAAAATGCTGTATACGCAAGGCCCAGGGCATTTTCTGAAGCAATAACTAAACCCAGCGCCTCTTTCTCTACCATTATACACACACACACACACACACACACACACACACACACACACACACACACACACACACACACACACACACACACACACACACACACACACACACATGATAACGACATACAAAATACTGCGTGGAATAGACAAGGTGGACAGAGACAGAATGTTCCGAAGAGGGGACACAGAAACAAGGGGTCACAATTGGAAGTTGAAGACCCAGATGAGTCAAAGGGATGTTAGGAAGTATTTCTTCAGTCATAGAGTAGTCAGGAAGTGGAATAGCCTAGTAAGTGAGGTAGTGGAGGCAGGAACCATACACAGCTTTAAGATGAGGTATGATAAAGCTCATGGAGCAGAGAGAGAGAGGACCTAGTAGCACTCAGTGAAGAGGTTACCTGGTTACCTGGAGGTTACCTGGAGGTTATTCCGGGGATCAACGCCCCCGCGGCCCGGTCCATGACCAGGCCTCCCGATGGATCAGGGCCTGATCAACTAGGCTGTTACTGCTGGCCGCACGCAGTCCAACGTACGATCCACAGCCCGGCTGATCCGGCATTGACTTTAGGTATCTGTCCAGCTCTCTCTTGAAGGCAGCCAGGGGTTTATTGGCAATTCCCCTAATGCTTGATGGGAGGCTGTTGAACAGTTTTGGGCCCCGGACACTTATGGTGTTTTCCCTTAGTGTACCAATGGCGCCCCTACTTTTTATTGGGGGCATTTTGCATCGCCTGCCCAGTCTTTTACTTTCGTAGGGAGTGATTTCTGTGTGCAGATTTGGGACCATTCCTTCCAAGATTGTCCAAGTGTAGATTATGATATGACTCTCCCTCCTGCGTTCCAACGAGTACAAGTCAAGTGTTTCCAAGCGTTCCCAGTAGTTAAGGTGCTTGACAGAACTTATACGTGCAGTAAAGGATCTCTGTACACTCTCTAGATCTGCGATTTCACCTGCTTTGAATGGAGATGTTAATGTACAGCAGTATTCCAGCCTAGAGAGAACAAGTGATTTGAAAAGGATCATCATGGGCTTGGCATCTCTCGTTTTGAAAGTTCTCATTATCCATCCTATCATTTTCTTTGCACGTGCGATCGTGGCACTGTTGTGATCCTTGGAAGTGAGATCCTCAGACATTACTACTCCCAGGTCCCTTACATTATTTTTCCGCTCTATTGTATGGCCGGAGTCAGTAGTATACTCTGTTCTAGTTATTATCTCCTCCAGTTTTCCATAACGGAGTAGTTGGAATTTGTCCTCATTGAACATCATATTGTTTACAGTTGCCCACTGGAAAACTTTGTTTATATCTTCCCTGGAGGTTAACCGCGTCCTCAGCAGATGACAGCCTCATGCAGATCCTAGTATCATCCGCAAAGGATGATACGGTGCTGTGGTGTACATCTCTGTTTATGTCTGATATGAGGATAAGGAGGCCAGGAGCTGAGTATACACACACACACACACACACACACACACATATATACACACACACACACACACACACACACACACATATATATATATATATATATATATATATATATATATATATATATATATATATAACATATATATAACATATATATATATATATACAACAACACTGCGACTAGCCAAGGAGTCGAACCCATGCTGCTTTGGTCTGCCTCATGGTGGGCGAAAACATAACATAATGTAATGTAGATATGCAGTGTTAATGATAGTCAGAAACTACCAAACTAGTTGTGGGGAAGCGAGTGAGTGGTTCCAACTGAGTGGGAGAAGAGGGTTGTGTGGATGGCAGGAGGGCAAGACAGTGGTGGTGACACGGGAGGGTTGTGTGGGTGGCAGGAGGGCAAGACAGTGGTGGTGACACGGGAGGGTTGTGTGGATGGCAGGAGGGCAAGACAGTGGTGGTGACACGGGAGGGTTGTGTGGATGGCAGGAGGGCAAGACCTAATCGAAGTCCAGACGTACATGCATAGAGGTCCTGATCAGAATGCATGTACCTGTGAAGGTGTCTTCACAAAATACAACTTCAACAACAAGAACATCAACTGGGACCAGGTAAACCATGTCCTAAACGATACATGTTGGGAAGATGTCTTAAATGACATGGATCCAAACCAGTGCCTTGAAAGGATCAACTTCCTGGCAGCCGAAGCATGTTCTAGGCATATTCCCCTAAGAAAGAAGAAGAGCAGGAGTAAACTGGAGAGAGAAAGACGCTCCCTCTACAGAAGACGACGAAGAGTCACTGAGCTCCTCAGGAGTGCTAGAATATCTGATACACGAAAGGAGGCGCTGACCAGGGAAGTGGAAACTATCGAACTTAAGTTAAATGACTCTTACAGGAACCAGGAGAGGCAGGAGGAGCTTAAAGCTATTAGTGAAATTGAAAGAAATTCAAAATATTTCTTTTCATATGCCAAAAACAAGGCAAATACCACATCGAGTATCGGGCCCTTACTCAGACAGGATGGGACTTACACAGTTGACAACAAGGAAATGAGTGAAATATTGAAATCCCAGTACGACTCTGTGTTTAGTGAACCACTAATCGGTCTGAGGATCGACGACCCAAATGATTTCTTCATGAATGAGCCTCAAAACTCCATAAATGTATGCCAGATTTCCGACATTACCCTAACTCCGATAGATTTCGAAAAAGCCATTGACAACATGCCTATGCACTCAGCCCCGGGCCCAGACTCGTGGAACTCTGTTTTCATTAAGAACTGCAAGAAACCCCTCTCGCGTACCCTAAGTACACTATGGAGGAGGAGCTTGGACATGGGTGAAATTCCAGAGTCACTTAAAACGACGGATATAGCCCCACTCCATAAAGGTGGCAGCAAAGCATTTGCTAAGAACTATAGACCAATAGCTCTGACGTCCCACATCATAAAAATCTTTGAAAGAGTGCTAAGAAGCAGGATTGCAAATCACCTGGATTCCCAAAATCTGCACAATCCAGGGCAACATGGGTTCGGGGCAGGTCGCTCCTGCCTCTCACAACTACTGGATCACTATGACATGGCCTTGGATGCACTGGAAGAAAATCAGAATGCAGATGTAATATACACAGACTTTGCAAAAGCATTTGACAAATGCGATCATGGCGTAATAGCCCATAAAATACGTGCTAAAGGAATAACTGGGAAAGTGGGGAGATGGATCCTCAACTTCCTAACAAATCGAACACAAAGAGTAGTGGTCAACAGAGTTAAATCGGAGGCTGCCATAGTGAAGAGCTCTGTTCCACAAGGCACAGTACTCGCCCCCATCTTATTCCTTATCCTCATATCAGACATAAACAGAGATATACACCACAGCACCGTATCATCCTTTGCGGATGATACTAGGATCTGCATGAGGCTGTCATCTGCTGAGGACGCGGTTAACCTCCAAGAAGATATAAACAAAGTTTTCCAGTGGGCAACGGTAAACAATATGATGTTCAATGAGGACAAATTCCAACTACTCCGTTATGGAAAACTGGAGGAGATAATAACTAGAACAGAGTATACTACTGACTCCGGCCATACAATAGAGCGGAAAAATAATGTAAGGGACCTGGGAGTAGTAATGTCTGAGGATCTCACTTTCAAGGATCACAACAGTGCCACGATCGCACGTGCAAAGAAAATGATAGGATAGATAATGAGAACTTTCAAAACGAGAGATGCCAAGCCCATGATGATCCTTTTCAAATCACTTGTTCTCTCTAGGCTGGAATACTGCTGTACATTAACATCTCCATTCAAAGCAGGTGAAATCGCAGATCTAGAGAGTGTACAGAGATCCTTTACTGCACGTATAAGTTCTGTCAAGCACCTTAACTACTGGGAACGCTTGGAAGCACTTGACTTGTACTCGTTGGAACGCAGGAGGGAGAGATATATTATAATCTACACTTGGAAAATCTTGGAAGGAATGGTCCCAAATCTGCACACAGATATCACTCCCTACGAAAGTAAAAGACTGGGCAGGCGATGCAAAATGCCCCCAATAAAAAGTAGGGGCGCCATTGGTACACTAAGGGAAAACACCATAAGTGTCCGGGGCCCAAAACTGTTCAACAGTCTCCCATCAAGCATTAGGGGAATTGCCAATAAGCCCCTGGCTGCCTTCAAGAGAGAGCTGGACAGATACCTCAAGTCAGTGCCGGATCCCCCGGGCTGTGGCTCGTACGTTGGACTGCGTGCGGCCAGCAGTAACAGCCTAGATGATCAGGCCCTGATCCATCGGGAGGCCTGGTCATGGACCGGGCCGCGGGGGCGTTGATCCCCGGAATAACCTCCAGGTAACCTCCAGGTAAGACAGTGGTGGTGACACGGGAGGGTTGTGTGGATGGCAGGAGGGCAAGACAGTTGTGGTGACATGGGAGGGTTGTGTGGATGGCAGGAGGGCAAGACAGTGGTGGTGACACGGGTGTGGAAGGTTGACAGCTGGGCTCGGCTCTCTGTTTGACCCAAAGGGAGAGGTCATAAAAGGAAAACAGAATCGGGTATGATGCCCAGGTAGCCGTCTTGAGAGGGAGTGTTGGCTCTCTCAAGGAATTTGGAAATCGGCCGAATCTTCCAGTGAAATCAACTAAGGTGTAATAGAAGAGTATCGTCAGAAACTAAGTTAACACCATAAGTAATGTCCGCTTCCCAGAGTATTCTCACTACAGGTATGTTAATTTATATTGGCCAATATAAATTGCCTATCGATAGGGAGGCGTTAGAATATGAATCCAAATCTTAATTTGGCGAGTTATATGGAAATCTTCTTTATACTTCTTAATGCATTTCGTTTTTATTTATGTAAAATTACCCAAGCAAATTACTCGGGTCAAATAATTGATATTACCGAATATACAGTCCACACATGTCAGTGTTACTGGCATAACTTCTGGCATAATTTAAGGTCCAGAGGTATGAGACGTGATGACCTGAGACGGTGGACACGGACGGACATTTGTGATCTGGTGACCTGAGGTGGCCACGAAGGAGGGATATTGTGACCTGGTGACCTTAAAATCCCACTTGACTCAGATCTACATCAGCATCAGTAAGTGTAAACTGTTTGATGTACCAAAGTTATTTACAATTATGGCGCTGAAATAATTCGGGACATTGTAAGAACATAAGAACGAAGGAACGCTGCAGCAGGCCTACTGGCCCATGCGAGGCAGGTCCAAGTCTCCTACCGGCTTAAGCCAATGCACCCAACCTAGTCAGGTCAGGTCACATTGACTTAAGGGAGGAACACGGCAACCGACCTGGTAGCACAAGCTATCAGGTCCAACTCACACCCACCCACATCCACTCATGTATTTATCCAACCTATTTTTAAAGCTACACAACGTTCTGGCCTCTATAACTGTACTTGGGAGTTTGTTCCACTCATCCACAACTCTATTACCAAACCAGTACTTTCCTATATCCTTCCTGAATCTGAAATTTTCCAACTTAAAACCATTGCTGCGAGTCCTGTCTAGGCTAGATATTTTCAGCACACTATTTACATCCCCTTTATTTATTTCTGTCTTCCATTTATACACCTCAATCATATCCACCCTAATTCTACGTCTTTCTAGAGAATGCAGATTCAGGGCCCTTAGTCTATCCTCATAGGGAAGGTTTCTGATACATGGGATCAACTTTGTCATCCTCCTTTGTACATTTTCCAGAGCATTTATATCCATTCTGTAATACGGTGACTAAAACTGTGCAGCATAATCTAAATGAGGCCTAACCAAGGATGTATAGAGTTGAAGAACAACCTGAGGACTCCTATTATTTATGCTTCTTGATATGAAGCCAAGGATTCTATTAGCTTTATTGCGAACACTTATGCACTGTCTTGGTTTCAGATTACTACTAACCAGAACTCCTAAATCTTTTTCGCAATTCGTATTATTAAGATCTACATTATTTAGTTTATATGTGGCATGGTTATTGTCCTGTCCAACATTTAGAACTTTGCATTTGTCTATATTAAACTGTGATGAATGGTTTAGAAAACCGACAAGTTGAAGAATTGAGACACTTATGCAACACATGGGAATCTGCCACCTCTCCGACCACTGCATCAGTCTATTCAAATCTTCCTGGAGTGCTCTAATGTCCTCGTCAGAATGAATTCGACGGCCTATTTTGGTGTCATCGGCAAACTTGCTGATGTCGCTCTTTATGCCCTCATCTATGTCGTTTATGTAGATTGTGAACAGCAGGCGGCCCAACACTAACCCCTGTGGAACACCGCTCGTGACGCTTCCCCACTCTGATTTCTCCCCATTTATGCAAACTCTCTGCTGTCTATTTGTCAACCATGCCTCTATCCAGGAAAAAATTTCTCCTCCTATTCCATGTGCCTTAATTTTCCTCAATAGTCTCTGATGTGGGACCCTGTCAGATGCCTTACTGAAGTCCATATACACAATATCATATTCATTACCATGATCTACCTCCTCAAATACCTTAGTGAAAAAAGTTAATAAATTCTTAAGGCAGGAACGCCCCTTTGTAAAACCATGCTGAGATTCGTTGATTAATTTATGCTTTTCAAGGTGGCTACGAACTGCCTCGGCAATTATTGATTCCATAAATTTTCCCACTATGGGGGTTAGGCTTATTGGTCTATAGTTCGAAGCTAAGGACCTGTCACCTGCTTTGAAAATAGGTATCACATTTAAAGTTTACCTCGCATAATTTCTTTCCCTTTTTCTTTCTCCGTCTCTCTCTGTCTCTGTCTGTCTTGATTTATACACACGGTTTGACAAGGTTAAGGATCCCTAGCTTTATTGACAAGCTATTTACAGGTTAAGGATTCCTAACTTTATTGGCAAGCTAAGAGCTGTTACCTACATCAGCTCATTTGAAAGCATTTTTATTGTTATGAGACATACAAGTAGGGAACAGGATGAAGTTGGAGCCATCTGTGGGCCAGCATTTTCATTTGATCAACTGACTTTATCTCGTTGACATCATTATGCTGTACGAAAGTGTTCCATACTCGAGTCATCCTGGGTATGTATGATCTCAGATGGAGTGATGTTCTGGAGAAGGGTACAGCCAGAGTGAAGTTGCTGCTTTCTGCCCGTCTTGTGGCATAAAAGCTTGTTTCACGCTGTCCTTGAAGTGGATCCAAGTGTGGTACTTTGACAATATTGGCCTTGTACATAACAGTAAGGCCACCCACATCCCTCCTATGTTGAAGGCTCTGCTGAAATGACGGATCTATCCAGGATGGGTCCAGGCGAGAGATGAGACGTCTTGCTTTGTTCTCTACTCTGTCAAGCAGTCGCAGATGAGAGGGGGGGCAGGCAAACCAAGAAAGTGGGGCATACTCAAGGTGTGAGCGTACTTGTGCCTCGTACAGGATCTTGCAACCCCTACTGTCAAGCAGATGCGAGATACGGCGAAGTGCTGTAAGCTTCCTGGCTGCCTTGTTTGCAAGATTTACAACGCGGTTCTTCATGGTTAGTTTGGAGTCAAATTTCACCCCAAGGATATCAACTTCTCCAGGTGCCAACATCCTCCCATTCATCTTTACTACTGCACCAGCATTACCATCATGGTGCCTAGAGACCATCATCATTTGCGTTTTCTCAGGTGCAAATGTTACTTGCCATCTATTTTCCCAAGCTGATATAGCTCTTAGCTGGTGATTGATGTAGCTTAGAGCAGCTGGCATTTCTTCTCTTGGATAAGTGAATGTCAGTGTACAGTCGTCTGCACATGCATGTGATTCTGGGATGAGATGAAGAAGGTCGTTGAACTAGACATTCCATAACAATGGTCCCAACACACTTCCTTGTGGAACACTTGTCCCAATAGGATGTATTGCTGATTCCGTTCCATTGAGAACTACACTTAGAGATCTACCATGAAGGTAATCACAGAGGAGACACAGCGTAGAGCCTGCAATTCCCAATGCTTGAAGTTTTGCTAAGAGGCCCTGGTGCCACACCCGGTCGAAAGCACCAGCAATGTACAGTGCTACCACGCAGCTGACTTTGGATTCATCCAGTGACTGGTGCCACTTAGTGGAGAGGTTTAACTACAGATCAGCAGCAGAGTAACCTTTCCTGAAGCCATATTGACGATTACAAAGTAGTGAGTGGTAGTCAAAAAACTGTCATTTGTCTTGAGATTGTCTCAAGGATCTTACCAGTGATTGACAGGAGTGACACTGGTCTGTAGTTGCTGATTTCTGCTCTGCTCTTCTATTTGTGAACAGGGACTACATTTGCCTCTTTCCACTGAGAGGACCATTTACACTGTACTAGGCAATCTTGGGCTCAACTTGTCTGTGCCCACAGCCTTTTCTTGGTCAAGTGATTTAAGAAGGAAATGCACCTCCTCCTGCCTTATTGTCACCACTGACAGTTTTGACACAGTTCTTGCAGCTAGCCAAGGAGGGTCCCTCTCTTTCTCTTTCTCTCTCTTTTTTCTCTTTCTCTTTCTTTCTCTTTCTCACTTTTTCTCTTTCTCTCTCAATGATTTTACGTTTCAGAGAGTAGTAGCTCACTGGCACTGACTTCAATTACAAAGAGTTGGTCCATGACCGGGCTACATAGAACTGTGGAAGATATAATCACTTATAAATGCTCTCGCATTCATCTGTTCGCCTAAAATCCCATCAAAGGAGCTGCTACTTGGAAGTCGTTAAGACAAACACGGCGACAGCAGCCAAACTTTCCCAGGAATGTAGATAAATGGTTCAGAAAACCGACAAGTTGATTAATTAGACTCGTGTGCAACACGGGCTGAGGGACTGATTGCCTCAAACTACTACTCGTCTTCACCATTGTTTGTTTAGGACTGATAAAGCCATTGCGTGGCGAAACGTTTCCACAGTAAAGATACCTAACTGCTACACATGTGTCTAACAAATCATTTCCAGGAATGGCAAAATTTCTTTAGGACACTTTTTTTCATGATTAAAAATGGCTGCAAATTTGCCTCCACAAAATGCACTTTGCCCTTCCCTACTACGAATCCTAAATACTGAAGTGTAACTTGTTTTAATTCACACTTTGCATGATTCATGGTAAACTGTTAGAGATGACTGTTAACAGTGTCAGTCAACATGTGTTCCTCGCAGGTGTCACAGTACACTTCTTTATCATTTAAGTGTGATTCAACGTTCTCTAGAATCAAAGTGACTCTGTGCTTAGTGAGTTGAGCAGGGCAAGTCTCTCGTCTAACAATAGAACACGGTAATTATAAAGATCACTATGAAGAGTGAACACAGAGATCTCCTTAGTTCAAGGTGGTAGAAATAATTGAAAATATCCTTAAAGCAAATCAACCTTGAGACAAGTTTGGAATTAGAAATGAAGTCAACAATATCATCAATTTTAGGCCGTCTCCAACCTAAAGTGCGTGAGCCGATAAAGAAAAAACTTTTACTGTCACTCATTCAGTCACTGTCTTGATAAATGAGGCACTTTGGATACTTTTAGGAATCTATATTCTGGATACTTTTCGCGAGCCTGTGGCTTCTTCAGTCCAAAACACACACCAACATTTTGGGATCTAGATGCAGGGAATTATTTAAAGCTTGCCTAACCTATAGGTACGACCTACTGCCACTAGTGGCATTTCTACTGGCGATTCCGCCTACAACTGCTCAACTTCATCTGTCTGCTGTCTGCATATGCTGTACTTTTATCAGGATTGATGGAGTGAACACATCGACTCAATGCCAAACGACTGATTACCTGATATTCTTTATCTTCCGCCATTCTACTCGGTTCTGGACTGAAGCCATTTTCTGGAGATAAGTTTCCAGAATAAAGATTCCCAAATGCCTCAATTATCAACTTGTCGATTTTTTAACCCACTTGTACAAATCACTTTCCTGTCAAAAAACACGTTAACATCATAGTTCGTATGATCCTCCACACCGCAGTATCCTTTTCCTCCTCCAGAGTGCAGGCATTGTACTTTTCACCTCCAGAACTCAAGTTAGGCTAACCAGTTTCCCGGAATCCCTTTATAAATGTTACCTTGCTCATGTACCAACTTCACGTCTAAGTATAAAAACCACTTGCATCAACTCACTTCCACGTTCACACAAGCCTGTTGGGTGTCCAAGCCTCTAGCACTTAAAACCTATGATCCTTTCCACCAACATTTCCTAGGACGAGCCCTGCCCATCCTTCCCTCCATTCCAGATTTATATGCTCTACTAGTCATCCTTTATCTATCCTCTCAAAATTTCCAAGCCTCATCGGCCTTTTGAATAATATTTTTGATTGCTCCACACCTCCTAATTTGCAAACTCTGATTACACTTGTATTCCTTCTTTTCGTTCCATAATTGATCACTTAATATTACCGCTACTCCTTGCTTACGTTCGATTATCCGAAATATGCCTGACTTAATCCCATTTACTCGTGTCTACTGAAAATTCTTCAACGTTTCCCCCTTCCCTCAGTTTTGTTTCGCTCGCCGCTAGAAAATCCAGCTCATTTTCGTTCATAACATTCACAGTCAATCACCCATGCATATTCAAACAGCCCACCTCTAAAATTTTCTCATTGGTCGCTTTAGTGAATTTTACGGAAGAGGTTACTAGCCCTTTGCTCCCAGCATTTTGGTCGCCTTTTACAACACTCATGACTTACAGAGAAAAGACTCTAACCCACTCGGTAAATCATCAGATGCAACATTCTCCACCTGACCTCAGCATTCTGAACCTGACTATAAATACTCGCGTACCTTCCACCCCAGGTAGATCTGTTTGTGACTTGAAAAAGCCCACTGTGTGGGCGAAACGTTGTCAATAAATGATCACACTATACTGCTTATGTATTCATTTCCATTGTGTCGGTATTTTATACCATTTATTTCCTCATGGACAAGACAGGAAACACTGTAAGAACTGGAACAATTGAGAGATGAAGAAAAACCTCAGATCAGTGTTTATACACGTAACAGTACATGCACAGCTGCATGTGTTGCATGAGCTACATGATAGTTGAGATTACATAAATTATTTGTCATCTTACGTGTTTGACACAAACGACACCAGCAATCTTGACATTGTGTAAAACAATTACAGGTTTCCGTTTCACACTCATTTGGCAGGACGGTAGTACCTCCCTGAGGGGTTGTCTACCAACCTACTACCTACACACACACACATACACACACACACACACACACACACACACACACACACACACACACACACACACACACACACACACACACACACACACACACGAAACTAAAGAAGGTGCAAAGGTTTGCAACAAGACTAGTCCCAGAGCTAAGGGGTATGTCCTACAAGGAGAGGTTAAGGGAAATCGACCTGACGACACTGGAGGACAGGAGAGATAGGGGGGACATGATAACGACTTACAAAATACTGAGAGGAATTGACAAGGTGGACAAAGACTGGATGTTCCAGAGACTGGACACAGTAACAAGGGGACACAGTTGGAAGTTGAAGACACAGATGAATCAAAGGGATGTTAGGAAGTATTTCTTCAGCCACAGAGTAGTCAGGAAGTGGAATAGTTTGGGAAGCGATGTAGTGGAGTCAGGATCCATACATAGCTTTAAGCAGAGGTACGATAAAGCTCATGGTTCAGGGAGAGTGACCTAGTAGCGACCAGTGAAGGGGCGGGGCCAGGAGCTTGGACTCGACCCCTGCAACCTCAACTAGGTGAGTACAACTAGGTGAGTACAGACACACACACACACACACACACACACACACACACACACACACACACACACACACACACACACACACACACACACACACACACACGATATATACATATGTTATTGTTGTGTAAGAATGGTATATAATACCGACAAGATGAAATTAAGACATGTGCAACATCTGGGTATCTTTATTGTAGACGTTTCGCCATCCAGTGGCTTTATCAATACAAATTCTAGGACATAACTTGAAGACAGAAGAACTATGTACAGAAGATGAGGTAATCAGTCCCTCAACCTAGGAGTAGGTGCGGAGAGCACCGTAGTCGTGGAGATTCTGAAGCAGAAGAAAGGAGCCTGGCGCTTATATAGTAACGTCAGGTGTAGCAGACGAGGGCATAGTCACTGGTAGGCGGGATTCCCCAGTGGAAGTAGGTCCTTCCCAAAGAGATGGGTTAGTTGTAGTAGTAGTTGTCGTAGTCGTGAAGGTTATGTACATGTCCTCAGAATCAAGATTCCATGATGTTGCAGTGTCTGACAAGTTGTGTAAGAATGGTATATAATACCGACAAGATGAAATTAAGACACATGTGCAACATCTGGGTATCTTTATTGTAGACGTTTCGCCATCCAGTGGCTTTATCAATACAGGCTCCTTTCTTCTGCTTCAGAATCTCCACGATTATGGTGCTCTTCGCACCTACTCCTAGGTTGAGGGACTGATTACCTCATCTTCTGTACATAGTTCTTCTGTCTTCAAGTTATGTCCTAGAATTTGTATTGATAAAGCCACTGGATGGCGAAACGTCTACAATAAAGATACCCAGATGTTGCACATGTGTCTTAATTTCATCATATGTTATTGTAACAACTAAAGAGTGGTATTTAACCAATAACAACACTGCGACTACCTGAGGATTCGAACCCATGTCGTTTTGGCCTGCCTCATGGTGAGCGAAAATCACACGATGCTCTAACCCACAGGACCACTCAATCCTACAAGAGTCAAGCACCCATCAGAGCTAGGTATTTTACCTTGATCCGATGACATACGGTGGTGTGGGTGCCTCTGAGCTAATTTCATTCCACTCCCCAGATCCAGTCGCTCCAATTTCGTTTCGTTTTATTTGCATCAGCGCTAAATCTATTTTAAGTGGCAATTTGCATATTTTAAATGTAACAGTTTGTCTCTATTTGCCTTTTCAGTTTCTTTTAGAATGTTAAATTTCGTGATCATGTCTTCCATTGTTCTTCTCTCCGCCAAGATCGTCAGGTTCAGTTCTTTCAATCTCCTCATACAGAGCATTTCCCTCAGTTCAAGATTCTGCAAGTGCTTGACCAGGTGTTGGCGTCATGCTGGCGTCATGCTGGCGTCATACGCAATAATTGGCCCATTATTGGTAATCTCTGGGATTCTTTGTTCACGTTCCTGAATGTTGTTTCGAGGTTTGTGAGTCTTGTATATATTGCTACTGTTCAACGGTGTACATGCAAATTTTGGTGTTTAATTTTTGCCCAAGGTCCTTTTTATTCTGATATTTGCAGTTTCTACCCATGATATAATCGGTGTCTGGTCGATCTTCTCCAACACGCATAATCTTGCAGTGTTTGGACTGAAGTTAACAAGTGCCTTGTTTAATATCATCTACAGTTTTTTAAGTTCTCCCTGGAGCTTATCACTTTCCTTGCCTTTTCTTATTCTTCTCAGTTTTACACCGTCAGCAAACAATGACACTTTTCCTCTATAGGTCTCTGGTATTGTTCCTATTTTCTGTGAAATACCTCAATGAATGTCATGCTGAGTTCCTCACAGACTTCTTGAACATTCCTCGTGTGCTTCCCTCCTCCTCCAGCATGATTACCTGGTTCTTTACTGTTGTTTTCCTCCTCATATGGCTGTATAGCAGCTCTGGGTCGATACTATATCATTTTCAATTTGTTATTGATCCTCTCTTCTTACCCTTACACATTCGTTCCTAACCCTTCTTTTCCCTTCCTTGCTTTCTTCATTTCTTTACCTCCTATATTTTTTTCATGCTAAAGCACATTAAGTTTTCACCTTTCTGCACCTCTGGCTGAACCATTGGCTCACTCTGTTCTCGCCATTGTATCTCTTGGTCATGGGTTTAAATTTCTCCTCTGCCATCCGGCACTTTTCAACTAGGTTCTCATGTTTCATTCATTGTCTTTTATTCCAGTTCCTTTACCCACAGCACCTCATTCAGGAATTTCCTCATGTCTTTGTAGTCTCCTTTTTTTTAAAGTTTAGCTTCTCTCATCGTTCTCATGCCATCTTCCTCTCCAAGTTTTCTTTGCCAGTATATCCAAAAGACAAAACTGTGTGGTCAGTGGAGCAGTGGGGGCTCTTCAAATCAGTATTACCTCTTTACAAATTGCTCAGGGTAAATACACGGTTCAGTCTTGCTGGTTCACCCCCTTCCATTGTCTTTCTGGCTGTGTGTCTGTTGGTCTACCTAGAGTCTACCTGGAGGGTATTCCGGGGGTCAGTTCCTCACGGCCCTGTCCTTGACCAGGCCTCCCTGTGGATCAGGGCCTGATCAACCAGGCTGTTACTGCTGTCCTCGCATAGTCCGACGTACGAAGCACAACCCAGCTGATCGGGTACTGACTCTAGATATTCGTCCACCTCCCTCTTGAAGGCCTACACTCCAGTGAGTACAGATCGTGACTCCTAGGGTTTCCAGTAATTGAGATGTTTGACAGAACTGATGTGTAGTAAAGGTTCTTTGTACATTCTCTAGATCTGTGATTTCATCTGCCATGAATGGGGCTGTTAGTGTACAGCAGCATTTCAGCCTAGAGAGAACCAGTGATTTAAAAAGGATCATCACTGGTATGACATCCCTTGTTTTGAAGGTTCTCATTATCCATCCTATTTTTCCCTTGCAGATGTGATAGTGACATTGTTGTGATCCTAGAAGGTGAGATCCTCTGACATTACCACTCCCAAGTACTTCACACTATTTTTCTGCTCTGTTGGGTGATTAATTTGTAGTATACTTGGTTCTAGTTATTATTTCCTCCAGTTTTCTGTAATGGAGTAGTTGAAATTTGTCCTCATTGAACATATGTTTTCCGTTGTCCATGGGACAACTTGGTGAGTGAGGTTTTCCATTATCACCTCTAGCATCTTAGCTCTCCATGTTTCCGGTCCACCACATGGGTCCTGGATCAAACAGTTTATTTCCTTGTGGTTAAAGTCTTCCATGATCAGCAGCTTTGTATTGCTTATGTGGGCTCTTCTGGCCATCTCCACCATTTTCTCCACCATTGTTCTCTTATCGTATTCTTTTATTGGTCTACTGCTGTTCAGTGGGAGGGATGTACATCACTGCTGTCACACCCTTGGGACTCGTGCTCCTGATAAGCAATGACATGCATCCACTTCCTGCGTGTCTTCTGACCTTCCTCATAATCTGATATTCAAGTGGAAAGATTGATCTGTGTCCTTTGTCTCCGTGAGTGGTAGTGACTGAGGATGCGGTCAGTATTCGTTTGCTCAATTTATCACATTTAATTAATATTCCATCAATATTTGTGTACCGTACTTTGTTTCCGTACTGTTACTGTTTCCTGGTTATCAGGTTAACGATTTCCTGTTCCTTGCACAGGGGTAAAAGGATGGGTGGAGGTTGTTGGGATTGGGGATAAGAGTGACAGGTGATTGAGCATGGGTTTCTTGCACTGGAAGGGGATAATATCATGGATGTAAGTGATGATGAGCAGGGGGATGGGATGCATGTGGAAGTGGGAGTTAGGGATTAATGTGAGGGAAAGGTGTGAGGAAAGTACTTACACTGGGAGGGCTTTGGACTATGAGTGTAAAAAGTTAGGCTGGGTATGGATTGTGTTGGACGTCCCTGAAACTATAACTTCAGGGAAGTGCATGGTGCGCCTCCAGAGGATGAGCTCCACACGTACTGATGCATCCTCCGGCTCTCCTCATCTTCGGAAATTTTGCTTCCTCTGCTCGAGTCGTTCTCTTTCAGACGAAGTACACATGTTGACATCTTTGTGGCTGTGGTTTTCATTTCACTATCTTGCCTTTTCTGTTGCAAGAGTTACGTTGACTGGGTGTATTTTCCACCTTGAGAATTTTCTGACTTTGAAAATGGCTCATTTTGGCCTTTTCATCCCTTTGAGTTTAGTGTCAGAATGAATCTCCCGTTCCTCACTATCCATTTTTCTTTGAGTTCTCCCTTCTGCCTCCTGAAGCCCAGGAACAATCAGTGGCCTCCCTCTTTCTTCTACTTCCTTTCCCTCTAAATTTCAGTGTCAGGTATGAATAGTTCTTTCGCTAGTCCCCTTCATATTCCCTGCACCTCGCAGTTGTCTGAGATTATTTCCTCAAAGATCTTGCTTGCTCGTTCTTTTCTTCATTCCTTTCCTTCACCCACTGCTACTAGCCCTACATCTACCTTGTTCCTTCTTCCCTTCATCTCTTCCATTTCTTTCATCAGCTACATTACATACTCTTCCAGGCTTTGTATCTTTGCTTCTCTCCCATCCCATGCTTTCTACAGGTACCATCTGTATCTCTTCCTCTACCTCCAGGAAATTCACTAAACTTACTTTCTTGTATCTTAACTAATCTAGCATCAATTCTGTCCTCTCACGTCTTAATTCTTCCTTCTCCGCTTCCCTTCCTCTTCTAGTTGCTTTTGGGTTCCCCGTATATCCACTTCTCAATTTTTGACTAATCTTGCACAATAACCTCGTAAGAATACAGCTTGTACTGGCGAGCAAATCTCCAGTCTCTGCTCTTGCTTTAGTGTAGACAGTACTGTGTTGATCACTGAGCAAAGTGTGTGTGTATACTCAGCTAATTGTGGTTGCAGGGGTCTGGCCCCCGCCTCTTCACTGGTCGCTACTAGGTCCTTTTTCTCCCTGCTCCATAAGCTTTATCAAACCTTATCTTAAAACTGTATGGTTCCTGCCTCCACTTCATCACTCTCCAGACTATTCCACTTCCTGACAACTCTGAGTGAAGAAATACTTCCTGACATCCCTTTGACTCATCCGAGTCTTCAGCTTCCAATTATGACCCCTTATTTGTGTCCCATCTCTGGAACATGTTGTGTACTCAAGGAGGGGCACGAACCTTTACTGGAACACTCGCCACAAAGTTCCCCACGTCTACTGTGGGTTCTAATCGTCATCAGATGTAATGGGGAAAAAAACTCAATTTATATCTGCCATATTGTCGAAGATACCTGAAGAGGCAGTTAAGATAATTTTCTTGTATTCTCTGTAAATGCGGTGAGCCTTGTTTACTTTTTTTTTTGTTTTTGTAAGCAGCATGAATTGGTTTGAACAATCAGGTTTGTAAACGGTGTGTAAGTATCTGAAAGAAACATCATGACTTACACTGTTTACAAAGTCGACTTCGACCAGTAGTTCTCAACTTTTTCTCTCCGTTCCTCTCTTAAACAGCTCTTGTAATAGCCATGGATCCCTATATTTCTTTAACAATAAAATATAAAATAACGATATAAAATAACGGGGGAGATAGGGAAGCGGTGATTTCGTGTATAGGACAAGGAGGAATAAAATCTTGGAGTGAGGAAGAGCCAGTTGAGTGTGGGGGAAGTTCGTGAGGCAGTGGGTAGGATGAAAGGGTAAAAAGCAGCTGGGATTGATGGGATAAAGATGGAAATGTTAAAAGCAGGTGGAGATATAGTTTTGGAGTGGTTGGTGCAATTATTTAATAAATGTATGGAAGAGTAAGGTACCTAGGGATTGGCAGAGAGCATGTATAGTTCCTTTGTATAAAGGCAAAGGGGATAAAAGAGAGTGCAAAAATTATAAGGGAATAAGTCTGTTGAGTATACCTAGTAAAGTGTATGGTAGAGTTATTATTGAAAGAATTAAGAGTAAGACGGAGAGTAGGATAGCAGATGAACAAGGAGGCTTTAGGAAAGGTAGGGGGTGTGAAACATATAGGTGAACAGTATTCAGATAAGGGTAAAGAGGTTTTTGTGGCATTTATGGATTTGGAAAAGGCGTATGACAGGGTGGATAGGGAGGCAATGTGGCAGATGTTGCAGGTGTATGGTGTAGGAGGTAGGTTACTGAAAGCAGTGAAGAGTTTTTACGAGGATAGCGAGGCTCGGGTTAGAGTATGTAAGAGAGAGGGAGATTATTTCCCGGTAAAAGTAGGCCTTAGACAAGGATGTGTGATATCACCGTGTTTGTTCAATATATTTATAGATGGAGCTGTAGAAGTGAATGCTAGGGTCTTGGCAAGAGGTGTGGAGTTAAGATAAAGAATCAAACACAAAGTGAGAGTTGTCAGTTACTCTTTGCTGATGACACTGTGCTTTTGGGAGATTCTGAAGAGAAGTTGCAGAGGTTGGTGGACGAATTTGGTAGGGTATGTAAAAGAAGAAAAATAAAAGTGAATATAGGAAAGAGTAAGGTTACGAGGATAACAAAGATTAGGTGACGAAAGATTGGATATCAGACTGGAGGGAGTGTGTTTGGAGGAGGTGAATGTATTCGGAAATTTAAGAGTGGACGTGTCAGCAGATGGGTCTATGAAGGATGAGGTGAATCATAGAACTGATGAGGGGAAAAGGGTGAGTGGTGCACTTAGGAGTCTGTGGAGACAAAGAACTTTGTCCGTGGAAGCAAAGAAGGGAATGTATGAGAGTATAGTTGTACCAACACTCTTGTATGGATGTGAAGCATGGGTGATGAATGTTGCAGCGAGGAGAAGGCTGGAGGCAGTGGAGATGTCATGTCTGAGAGCAATGTGTGGTGTGAATATAATGCAGAGAATTCGTAGTTTGGAAATTAGGAGGAGGTGCGGGATTACCAAAACTGTTGTCCAGAGGGCTGAGGAAGGGTTGTTGAGGTGGTTCGGACATGTAGAGAGAATGGAACAAAATAGAATGACTTAGAGAGTGTATAAATCTGTAGTGGAGGGAAGGCGTGGTAGGGGTCGGCCTAGGAAGGGTTGAAGGGAGGGCATAAAGGAGGTTTTGTGTGCGAGGGGCTTGGACTTCCAGCAAGCATGCGTGAGCGTGTTTGATAGGAGTGAATGGAGAAAAATGCTTTTCTAGGACTTTGTGCTGTTGGAGTGTGAGCAAAGTAACATTTATGAAGGGGTTCAGGGAAACCGGCAGGCCGGACTTGAGTCCTGGAGATGGGAAGTACAGTGCCTGCACTCTGAAGGAGGGGTGTTAATGTTGCAGTTTAAAAACTGTAGTGTAAAGCACCCTTCTGGCAAGACAGTGATGGAGTGAATGATGATGAAAGTTTTTCTTTTTCGGGCCACCCTGCCTTGGTGGGCCACCCTGCCTTGGTGGGCCACCCTGCCTTGGTGGGAATCGGCCGATGTGTTAATAAAAAAAATAATAAGTGGAATTTTATTAATAGCAATAATCATTACCCTGTACTTTTTGCTGGATTACATTATGTAAGGTTGAGGCTCTGGTTACGACTGTGACCTCAGATCAACAATCTAAAGTCTCACACTGATTGAAGCTTTCTTGTCAATCATTACTCTTACTTTCAATATTTATGGCCAGATTTACAGATCCAGCATCTGTTGAACATACTTCCACCTTATACTGGAGGTCACTGCTACCACCAGGTTATGTGGGTGCGTTACTGTGTGTGGGTGTGTGTGTGCTCACCTAGTTGAGGTTGCGGGGGTCGAGTCCGAGCTCCTGGTCCCGCCTCTTCACTGTACTCACCTAGTTGTACTCACCTAGTTGAGGTTGCGGGGGTCGAGTCCGAGCTCCTGGCCCCGCCTCTTCACTGATCGCTACTAGGTCACTCTCCCTGAGCCGTGAGCTTTATCGTACCTCTGCTTAAAGCTATGTATGGATCCTGCCTCCACTACATCGCTTCCCAAACTATTCCACTTACTGACTACTCTGTGGCTGAAGAAATACTTCCTAACATCCCTGTGATTCATCTGTGTCTTTAGCTTCCAACTGTGTCCCCTTGTTACTGTGTCCAATCTCTGGAACATCCTGTTTTTGTCCACCTTGTCAATTCCTCTCAGTATTTTGTATGTCGTTATCATGTCCCCCCTATCTCTCCTGTCCTCCAGTGTCGTCAGGTTGATTTCCCTTAACCTCTCCTCGTAGGACATACCTCTTAGCTCTGGGACTAGTCTTGTTGCAAACCTTTGCACTTTCTCTAGTTTCTTTACGTGCTTGGCTAGGTGTGGGTTCCAAACTGGTGCCGCATACTCCAATATGGGCCTAACGTATACGGTGTACAGGGTCCTGAACGATTCCTTATTAAGATGTCGGAATGCTGTTCTGAGGTTTGCTAGGCGCCCATATGCTGCAGCAGTTATTTGGTTGATGTGCGCTTCAGGAGATGTGCCTGGTGTTATACTCACCCCAAGATCTTTTTCCTTGAGTGAGGTTTGTAGTCTCTGACCCCCTAGACTGTACTCCGTCTGCGGCCTTCTTTGCCCTTCCCCAATCTTCATGACTTTGCACTTGGTGGGATTGAACTCCAGGAGCCAATTGCTGGACCAGTTCTGCAGCCTGTCCAGATCCCTTTGTAGTTCTGCCTGGTCTTCGATCGAGTGTATTCTTCTCATCAACTTCACGTCATCTGCAAACAGGGACACCTCAGAGTCTATTCCTTCCGTCATGTCGTTCACAAATACCAGAAACAGCACTGGTCCTAGGACTGACCCCTGCGGGACCCCGCTGGTCACAGGTGCCCACTCTGACACCTCGCCACGTACCATGACTCGCTGCTGTCTTCCTGACAAGTATTCCCTGATCCATTGTAGTGCCTTCCCTGTTATCCCTGCTTGGTCCTCCAGTTTTTGCACCAATCTCTTGTGTGGAACTGTGTCAAACGCCTTCTTGCAGTCCAAGAAAATGCAATCCACCCACCCCTCTCTCTCTTGTCTTACTGCTGTCACCATGTCATAGAACTCCAGTAGGTTTGTGACACAGGATTTCCCGTCCCTGAAACCATGCTGGCTGCTGTTGATGAGATCATTCCTTTCTAGGTGTTCCACCACTCTTCTCCTGATAATCTTCTCCATGATTTTGCATACTATACATGTCAGTGACACTGGTCTGTAGTTTAATGCTTCATGTCTGTCTCCTTTTTTAAAGATTGGGACTACATTTGCTGTCTTCCATGCCTCAGGCAATCTCCCTGTTTCGATAGATGTATTGAATATTGTTGTTAGGGGTACACATAGCGCCTCTGCTCCCTCTCTCAATACCCATGGGGAGATGTTATCTGGCCCCATTGCCTTTGAGGTATCTAGCTCACTCAGAAGCCTCTTCACTTCTTCCTCGGTTGTGTGCACTGTGTCCAGCACTTGGTGGTGTGCCCCACCTCTCCGTCTTTCTGGAGTCCCTTCTGTCTCCTCTGTGAACACTTCTTTGAATCTCTTGTTGAGTTCTTCACATACTTCCCGGTCATTTCCTGTTGTCTCTCCTCCTTCCTTCCTTAGCCTGATTACCTGGTCCTTGACTGTTGTTTTCCTCCTGATGTGGCTGTACAACAGTTTCGGGTCAGATTTGGCTTTCGCTGCTATGTCATTTTCATATTGTCTTTGGGCCTCCCTTCTTATCTGTGCATATTCATTTCTGGCTCTACGACTGTTCTCCTTATTCTCCTGGGTCCTTTGCCTTCTATATTTCTTCCATTCCCTAGCACACTTGGTTTTTGCCTCCCTGCACCTTTGGGTAAACCATGGGCTCATCCTGGCTTTTTCATTACTCCTGTTACCCTTGGGTACAAACCTCTCCTCAGCCTCCTTGCATTTTATTGCTACATATTCCATCATCTCATTAACTGGTTTCCCTGCCAGTTCTCTGTCCCACTGAACCCCGTTCAGGTAGTTCCTCATTCCTGTGTAGTCCCCTTTCTTGTAGTTTGGCTTCATTCGTCCTTGCCTTCCTGCTTCTCCCTCCACTTGTAGCTCTACTGTGTATTCGAAGCTTACAACCACATGGTCACTGGCCCCAAGGGGTCTTTCATATGTGATGTCCTCGATATCTGCACTACTGAAGGTGAATACTAAGTCCAGCCTTGCTGGTTCATCCTCTCCTCTCTCTCTTGTAGTGTCCCTTACGTGTTGGTACATGAAGTTCTCCAGTACCACCTCCATCATCTTAGCCCTCCAAGTATCTTGGCCCCCATGTGGGTCCAAGTTCTCCCAATCTATCTCCTTGTGGTTAAAGTCACCCATGATCAGGAGCTTTGCCCTGCATGCATGAGCTCTTCTGGCCACTCTAGCCAGTGTGTCAACCATCGCTCTATTGCTCTCGTCGTACTCTTGCCTTGGCCTCCTGCTGTTCTGTGGTGGGTTATACATCACTGCTATTACCACCTTGGGACCTCCAGAGTGAAGTGTTCCCACTATGTAATCACTTTCTTCTCCGCTATCTTCTCTCTCCAGCTCATCAAAATTCCAGCGATTTTTGATCAGCAACGCCACTCCTCCACCCCCCCTGTTCCCTCTGTCTTTCCTCAGGATTTGGTATCCCGTTGGAAAGATGGCATCTGTTATCATACCTGTAAGCTTGGTTTCTGTGAGAGCTATGATGTCCGGTGATGCTTCTTTGACTCTTTCTTGCCACTCCTCCCACTTATTTGTTATTCCATCAGCGTTTGTGTACCATACCTTCAGTTTCCTTTCCAACACTGTGGTTTGGGGGGCCTGTGAGGGTGGGAGACCTGGTGGCATACTGTGGGGTTCTATAGCTTGGTGTTGGGTGGAGGCTGTGGGTATGGATTGTAGGGTGTGTTGGGATGGTGTGATAGGTTGTGTGGTTCTGAGAGTAGTTGTGTGTGTGCTTGCCCTTGCTGTTCTGTCCTGCTCTGACTGACCTCTGCTGGTTCCCTCCTTGTCTCTTTTCCTAGCTCCTTTCGCTTTTTTGTCCTCTCCCTCAGCTGCTGTCGTTCTGATTTTGTTCTGTCTCTGTCTAGGAACACCCTCTTGTACTCTTCCGAGTATTTCAATCGTGGTTTCTCTTGGAGGATCCTGTTCCGCACTGTTTCCGTCCTGAGAATCAGCTTGATTGGTCGGTTTCTCACCTTCGAGTACCCCCCTATTCTCTGAAAATTTACAATCTCGTCCCTCTCTTCACCTATTTCTGTTATGATTTTCTCAATCTCCTTCCTTTCTTCCTGCTTCCTTTCAGTGTGTGTCCTTTCCTCTCTCTCCTGAAGCCCATGGATAAACACTGATTTTGCCCTTTCTTCCTCGCATTGCCTCACCCTCTGTGGCTCTGGATCCTGCCTGTGTGTGGTCAGTTTCTCCCTGTGTGTGTGTGTGTGTGTGTGTGTGTGAATGTGTATGTGTGAATGTGTATGTGTGAATGTGTGAATGTGAATGTGTGTGTGTGTGAATGTGTGTGTGTGTGAATGTGTGTGTGTGTGAATGTGTGTGTGTACTCACCTAGTTGAGGTTGCGGGGGTCGAGTCTGAGCTCCTGGCCCCGCCTCTTCACTGATCGCTACTAGGTCACTCTCCCTGAGCTGTGAGCTTTATCATACCTCTGCTTAAAGCTATGTATGGATCCTGCCTCCACTACATCACTTCCCAAACTATTCCACTTACTGACTA
The DNA here is from genome assembly GCF_038502225.1 of Cherax quadricarinatus. NCBI lineage: Eukaryota > Metazoa > Arthropoda > Malacostraca > Decapoda > Parastacidae > Cherax > Cherax quadricarinatus. The sequence goes on from NC_091381.1 coordinate 2,645,296, forward strand.
CTCTGTGGCTGAAGAAATACTTCCTAACATCCCTGTGATTCATCTGTGTCTTCAGCTTCCAACTGTGTCCCCTTGTTACTGTGTCCAATCTCTGGAACATCCTGTCTTTGTCCACCTTGTCAATTCCTCTCAGTATTTTGTATGTCGTTATCATGTCCCCCCATCTCTCCTGTCCTCCAGTGTCGTCAGGTTGATTTCCCTTAACTTCTCCTCGTAGGACATACCTCTTAGCTCTGGGACTAGTCTTGTTGCAAACCTTTGCACTGTGTGTGTGTGTACTCACCTAATTGTACTCACCTAATTGTGGTTGCAGGGGTCGAGACTCAGCTCCTGGCCCCGCCTCTTCACTGATCGCTACTGGATCCTCTCTCTCTCTGCTTCCTGAGCTTTGTCATACCTCTTCTTAAAACTATGTATGGTTCCTGCCTCCACTACTTCACTTGCTAGGCTATTCCACTTGCTGACAACTCTATGACTGAAGAAATACTTCCTAACGTCCCTGTGACTCGTCTGAGTCTTCAGCTTCCAGTTGTGACCCCTTGTCCCTGTGTCCCCTCTCTGGAACATCCTATCTCTGTCCACCTTGTCTATTCCCCGCAGTATCTTGTATGTCGTTATCATGTCTCCCCTGACCCTTCTGTCCTCCAGTGTCGTCAGTCCGATTTCCCTTAACCTTTCCTCGTACGACATTCCCTTGAGCTCTGGGACTAGCCTTGTTGCAAACCTTTGTACTTTCTCTAACTTCTTGACGTGCTTGACCAGGTGTGGGTTCCAGACTGGTGCTGCATACTCCAGTATGGGCCTAACATACACAGTGTACAGTGTCTTGAACGATTCCTTATTAAGGTATCGGAACGCTATTCTCAGGTTTGCCAGGCGCCCGTATGCTGCAGCGGTTATTTGGTTGATGTGTGCCTCCGGTGATGTGCTCGGTGTTATGGTCACCCCAAGGTCTTTCTCCCTGAGTGAGGTCTGTAGTCTTTGTCCACCTAGCCTATACTCTGTCTGCGGTCTTCTTTGCCCCTCCCCAATCTTCATGACTTTGCATTTGGCTGGATTGAATTCGAGAAGCCAGTTACTGGACCACATGTCCAGCCTCTCCAGGTCTCTTTGCAGTCCTGCCTCATCCTCGTCCGATTTAATTCTTCTCATCAACTTCACGTCATCTGCGAACAGGGACACTTCAGAGTCTATTCCTTCCATCATGTCGTTCACATATATCAAAA
>NC_091381.1:2654021-2670297 GCF_038502225.1 Cherax quadricarinatus
ACATTTGAAAACGTGTAAAAAAAACTTTTGTAGCAGTACGAATTTGAACGTCAATTTGTTTGGACCATTTAAGGGTTAAGACTGAATATCTCTTTTTATATATAACAAACAGTAAATTGACTTGAATTACAATATGGGAATAATACATTGGGACAAATTGAAAGTATGCAGGTTGTATATAGCAATAGTAAAATGACTAAATTACGGTATGGGAATATTACATAGGCCGTGTTGAAAGTAGTTTACAATATTAAATTGGTAAAGTTGAGTATAAGTCAGAAGGATATTGTTGTGTCTCACTCCAGGATAACAGGAAGGTTATCTAAATGTTGTCAATATTTATATTTAAATTATTATAGTGGGTTATTTAAGTTTTATTTTTAGGTACAAATACACATCAATAAGTTACACAAATTATCATACATAGTAACATGTGTAAATTACCCAAGAAAAAAACGAAAAAGTCAGGCAAAGTGACTTGTTTCCAGTGGGGTCTTTGTTCTTTTATCATCTTTCAGTTATCACAAATTAACTGTACAGTGTGATCTGTGATGTTCCACCTGAGTGACGGTGACACAGAATTTCTCAAAAATTAATGGGTTTAGTCTAGTCACTCAGAGTGCTCTTAAATTTAGGCCCACCAAAGAACTCTCAATGTTATTTGCTCAGGACTTATTTCATTTTTTTCCCTGTGTCAGTTTATGCTGCTTAAGTGTTAATTACTCTCCAGACTTTATTTAATCACGTGTAATTTTATATATGTGAAATAAATTTCACTTCCTCTTTTAGTTTTAAAAATTTCTAACCTAATTCTTAAGTGTGTTCACTGAGCAAAAAAATTAGTGGATATTTACACCATTTGATCAAAAATTCACATAGGATAACTATTTAGTTCAGCATCAGCTATATATTTTTTCTGGTGAGTACGCATGCGCAGACAGCAAGAGCGGAGTGTATATATAGCTGGTGTGCGGGTAAAGTAGAACACTCCGGACACACCCACCATGACACACCACAAGGTAAACACGTCCATATAAACGCCAGTGACCCAGCTATAACTACTGATTATTGGTCCATATATAATACGTAAGGAAAATCGTCAGTGTGACCAGGCATAAAATCTTTCGGTACTCTGGTCGTGTTATTCCAGGATGTCTTCTGCTGTACACATGGGATTACGTCAAGTTTATAATGTGGGCAGAAAACAGCATCATGGTAAGCAGTGCAGAAAATAATGTGTAGGAGCAGTGACGGTCACAATGAAGTGGTTAAGACAGTTTGCAAATAGCCCCCAAAAAATTGCGTGGAAACTGTAGACAATGTTACGGCCCGTCCTTTCGATTGAATGGGTTATTGTTGAACAAGTGATAGTGTATTGTAAGAAGACAGAGCAATGATGAGCTCCTCGCTCGGTGACGAACCTTGCGTCAGAAACAGCGTATCAAAGAGCGAAGCTTTTTATCATTAAAAGTTTGATCAGCAGTGTCTTACCACAAGAACCGACGATTCTCATTCCGAATAAATGTCGGAGTTATTTTCTTGTGTGTGTGTGTGTGTACTCACCTATTTGTACTCACCTATTTGTGGTTGCAGGGGTCGAGTCACAGCTCCTGGCCCCGCCTCTTCGCTGATTGCTACTAGGTCCTCTCTCCCTGCCCCATGAGCTCTATCATACCTCGCCTTAAAACTATGTATGGTTCCTGCCCCCACTACATCCCTTTCTAGGCTATTCCATGGCCTATTCTATGACTGAAGAAATACTTCCTAACATCCCTTTGATTCATCTGAGTCTTCAACTTCCAATTGTGACCTCTTGTGTCTGTGTCCCATCTCTGGAACATCCCGTCTTTGTCCACCTTGTCTATTCCGCGCAGTATTTTATATGTCGTTATCATGTCTCCCCTGACCCTCCTGTCCTCCAGTGTCGTCAGGCCGATTTCCCTCAACCTTTCTTCGTAGGACAATCCCCGTAGCTCTGGAACTAGTCTTGTTGCAAACCTTTGCACTTTCTCTAATTTCTTGACGTGCTTGACTAGGTGTGGATTCCAAACTGGTGCTGCATACTCCAGTATGGGCCTGACGTAGATGGTATACAGAGTCTTTAACGAATCCTTACTGAGGTATCGGAACGCTATCCGTAGGTTTGCAAGGCGCCCGTATGCTGCAGCAGTTATCTGATTGATGTGTGCCTCAGGAGATATGCTCGGTGTTATACTCACCCCCAGATCTTTTTCCTTGAGTGAGGTTTGCAGTCTTTGGCCATCTAAACTATATTGTGTCTGCGGTCTTCTTTGCCCTTCCCCAATCTTCATGACTTTGCATTTGGCAGGGTTAAATTCAATTAGCCAGTTGCTGGACCAGGCTTGTAGCCTGTCCAGGTCTCTTTGTAGTCCTGCCTGATCCTCGTCCGATTTGATTCTTCTCATTAACTTCGCATCATCTGCAAACAAGGACACTTCTGAGTCTATCCCTTCCGTTATGTCGTTCACATATACCAAGAACAGCACAGGTCCTAGGACTGACCCCTGTGGAACCCCGCTTGTCACAGGCGCCCACTCTGACACCGTCGCGTACCATGACTCGTTGTTGCCTCCCTGTCAGATATTCTCAGATCCATTGCAGTGCCTTTCCTGTTATGTGTGCCTGATCCTCTAGCTTTTGCAGTAACCTCTTGTGAGGAACTGTGTCGAAGGCCTTCTTGCAGTCCAAAAATATGCAGTCGATCCACCCCTCTCTCTCTTGTCTTACTTCTGTCACCTTGTCATAAAACTCTAGTAGGTTTGTGACACAGGATTTTCCTTCCCTGAAACCGTGCTGGTTGTCAATTATACACTTGTTTCTTTCCAGGTGCCCCACCACTCTCCTCCTGATGATCTTCTCCATGACCTTGCATACTATACACGTTAGTGATACAGGTCTGTAGTTTAGTCCCTCATGTCTGTCTCCCCTTTTAAAAATTGGGACTACATTTGCCATTTTCCATACCTCAGGGAGTTGCTCAGTTTCAAATGATGTGTTGAAGATCTTTGTTAATGGCTCACACAATATCTCTGCTCCCTCTTTAAGGACCCATGGAGAGATGTTGTCTGGTCCCACCGCCTTTGAGGTGTCAAGTTCGCATAGCAGCTTCTTCACCTCCTCCTTGGTTATATGTACCTCATCCAGCACTTGCTGGTGTGCCCCCCAGTTCTGATTTCTTGGAGTCCTACTGGTTTCCACTGTAAATACCTCTTTAAATCTTGTGTTGAGCTCCTGACAAACCTCTCGGTCGTTTCTTGTGAATTCCCCATCACCCTTCCTCAGTCTGATTACCTGGTCCTTGACTGTTGTTTTCCTCCTGATGTGGCTGTACAACAGCTTCGGGTCAGTCTTTACTTTTGATGCTATGTCATTTTCATATTGTCTCTGAGCCTCCCTTCTTATCTGTGCATATTCGTTTCTGGCTCTTCGGCTGATTTCTTTATTTTCCTGAGTTCTCTGTCTTCTGTACCTTTTCCATTCTCTAGTACACCTAGTTTTTGTCTCCCTACACCTTTGGGTGAACCAAGGACTCGTTCTGTTTTTCCCATTATTTCTGTTTCCCTTGGGAACAAACCTCTCCTCTGCCTCCTTGCATTTTGTTGCTACATAGTCCATCATTTCTTGTACTGGTTTTCCTGTCAGTTCCCTCTCCCACTGAATGTCTTGAAGGAAGTTCCTCATGCCTGAGTAGTTCCCCCTTTTGTAGTTTGGTTTTTCCCAGCCTATTCCTGCTACTCTCTCCACTTGGAGCTCAACTATGTAGTCGAAGCACAGAACCACATGATCACTAGCTCCCAGGGGCCTTTCATACATGATACCCTCGATGTCCGAACTACTCATGGTGAATACAAGGTCCAGCCTTGCTGGTTCATCCTCTCCTCTCTCTCTGGTAGTGTCTCTAACATGTTGATGCATGAGGTTTTCCAGTACCACATCCATCATCTTGGCTCTCCATGTTTCGGGACCCCCATGGGGCTCCAGGTTTTCCCAGTCAATCTCCTTGTGATTGAAATCACCCATAACTAGTAACTTTGCTCCCCCCATGTGTGCTCTCCTGGCCACCTCGGCTAGTGTGTCGATCATTGCTCTGTTGCTCTCATCGTATTCTTCTCTTGGCCTCCTGCAATTCTGTGGTGGGTTGTACATTACTGCAATTATCACCTTATGTCCCTCAGACTGGATTGTTCCTACTAAGTAGTCCCTCTCGCCCGTGCCATCCATTCCTTCCATTTTCTCAAAACCCCACTGGTTTTTAATGAGCAGTGCAACTCCTCCTCCCCCTCTCCTCCCTCTGTCTTTCCTGAGGATTTGATATCCGGATGGAAAGATTGAATCTGTTATTATTCTGGTGAGTTTTGTTTCTGTGAGTGCTGTTATGTCTGGGGATGTCTCTTTGATTCTTTCGTGCCACTCATAGTTGTTTGTTATTCCATCTTCTTTTCTAAGACTGTGGTCTGGGAGGTATATTGGGGTTGGGGAAGTGGGAGACCCGGTAAGGAACTATGGGTTGTTGCTGTGGGGGTGGAGTTTGTAATGTAGTGGGTGGGGGCATTGGATGTGGCATGGGTGTTTTGATTTAGAGTGTTTGGTTGCACTGGGGTTGACCTGGTTGGGAGGCTTCTATAGGAAGTTGTGAGGGAGGCTGTATTTGATCTTCCTGGGTCTGGGATCTTCTGTCCGTCTTCTCCATCCCCTCTCTTTCCTCCTTTCGCCTTTGTACCATCTCTCTCAGTTTCTGCCTTTCTTCTTGTGTTCTGTCGCGGTCGAGATACACCTTCCTGTATGCTGGCATGTCCCTTAATCGTGCTTTCTCCTGCAGGATCCTGGTCCAAGTCGCTTCTGCCTTGAAGGTCACTCTCACTGGCCGGGTTCTTTTTTTTTACAAACCCCCCTATTCTCCGAAAATTTTCCAGCTGGGTCATGTCGTCTTCTCCTATTGCTTTCATGATGCTTTCAATTGCTTTTTTTCCCCTTGTTTTCTTGCTTCAACTTCCTGGAGCCCATACACAAAGACTGACCTCACCCTTTCTTTCTCCCACTGCATATCCCTGTGTATCCCCTCATTTAAATTGGTTTCCTCCACTGCAGCTTTCCTTTCATCAGTTTCACTGGCTAATGGACTTGGGCTCAGTGGCCTGTCATTTTCCCTTCTCGGCTTTCCTTGGGCTCTGTTGTTGTCTGTTAGGGCCTCCACATAAAGCTTAGCTCTTTCATTTGCTACAGTCTCCTCTGATAGAGCTTCTCCATGCAGTTGTGCCCCTTCTTTCCCTACAGTCCCCTTATTTGTGGCTGAGGTAGCAGTCTCTGTTGTCAATCCCAAAATGTTCTTTAGTTCTTTAGGCTGTTTCAGATTTTTCAATTCCTCTTCTAAACTCTGTATCCTAGCTTCTGCTGCTTTGACATGCACCTCCCACTTCCTGCTTTCCAGGAAGTGTGTGTGTGTGTGTGTGAGATTATATATATATATATATATATATATATATATATATATATATATATATATATATATATATATATATATATATATATTATAATTATTGCGTGTATAGCTATGTAATTCACCTTCTTTAGGAAATCTCATTACGATATAATACTAATTTAAGAGAATTTTTGAGTTCCTTCATTAGTTATATCATCGCTGTGTTCTGGAGCGAGGAAATTACCGAGTATAATGAATGATCCAAACTTTACCTTGAGTGACCTAGCCTCAGCCAGTGATGTACAGTAACTCTCTCTGACATTGAGGAGAACATGACGCTAATTACGTGTTTGTGTACGCTCATAGTTGTGGTTGATGGGTTCGTATCTCAGCACCTAGCTACACCACTTAGCTACATAATACTGGGTTCATTAGTTTCCTACCAAATGGACTTTGTCGTGCCTATCCTTGAACCTAAGTATGGTGCTTGCTTCTCCCACCTAGATTTCTGTTTGCTCTATCAAGTCTTCTGAGAAACTTGTACGTTATCATGTTTCCTTGATGCCTTGACTTATGGAAGATTGCTAAGTTCACTTCCTTTAGCTTCTCTAGGTCAACAGTTTCAGCTCCGGGAACAATCTTGTTTTGGATCTATGAATTTTGTTTACATGATCATTTGAGAGCTCCAGGCAAAAATTTGTCCAGGTGAGAGACGAGTCGTTATGCTCTGTTCTTTATTCTATCAAGAAGTCGCAGAAGAGACGGGGGGTGGGGGGGGCGGGAGGGCGACTGGCAGTCAAAGAAAGTGGAGCATACTCAAGGTGTGAACGTACTTGTGCCTCTTAAAGAATCTTCCTACCTCCACTGTCGATCAGATGCGAGATACGTCTAAGTGCTCTAAGCTTCCTGGCCGCTTTGCTTGCAAGATTTACAGCATTCCATGCATGGTGCCTAAAGACCATCATCATTTGTGTTTTCTTAGGAACAAATGTGGATTGCCATCGTTTTTCCCAGGCAGATAGAGCTGTAAGATGGTGATTGACGCAACTTCGAGTAGCCGGCATTTTCTCTTGGATAAATAAATGTCAGAGTACAGTCGTTTGCATATGCTTAGGATTTTGGGATGAGTTGAAGGTCATTGAGGAATACATTCCATAATAATTACCTAAGCACACTTCCCTGTTGAACACTTGCCTATTAGGATGTCTTGTAGACTCTGTCCCGTAGAGAACTAAGTTAGAGATCTATTTTGAAGATAATTACTGAGGAGACATGGTGCAGAGCAAACGATTCTCAGCGTTTGTAATGTTGCCAAGAGTCCCTGGTGCCATACTCTATCGAAAGCACCAGCAGTGTCCAGTGCTACTACACAGCTCACCTTGAATTCATTCAGTGACTAGAACCACTTAGCGGAGAGGCTAAACAGTAGATCAGCAGCAGTGACCTTTTCTGAAGCCGTATTAACGATCGTAAAGAAGAGTGGTAGTCTTAAAATGCCGTCATCTGCTGTGAGATTCTCAGGAGACTTGTCAGTGACTGACAATAGTGACACTGGTCTGTAGTTGCTGATTTCCAATCTTCTCTTTTTGTGAACAGGGACTACATTTGCCTCTTGCCAAAAAGATCATCATTTACACTACAGGCAGTGCTGATAAATGCGAGTTAGTGCTGCTAGCTACTCAGCAATCTTGGGCTTGCCTTATCTGGGCCTTATCTTGGGCCAGCAATTTAAGAAACACTTCGTTCTGCCTTATTGTCACCAGTGACTACTACGACAGTTATAGCGACTAGCAAAGGAGGAGGAGGTTCCTTTGAAGGATAAAGAACTTGCCTCTTGGCAACACAGTGTTCGGCAAAGAGGTCAACTTTCTCCTGACTGCTGGTAGAGATAGTCTCATTCTGTCGATTTAGAGGTGGAATAACTTCATCAGGTGAATGACCTAGTCGGACTTTCACCGAGGATCACCAGGTTTTGGCGCCCAATCCACCTGATGCCGGTTTTCTTTGTGTCAACTTCCCATCTAGATATTGCCAACTGGCTGGCTCTCTACTGGAATTCCTAAATGTTTATGTTGAGGTGTGGGTTCGATGTCGGGGATGGATTCTCTATGGCTGCTCTGACATGTACCATTTATAGTACTAAAGGGTCCGTTATTCAAGTCCATGAAGACAGTTGTTCGATTTCTTGGCATCAGAAATGGTTATTGCTATATGAGGGACAGGCATCTCCGGTGATACCTGTTCTGCATCATGATCCTTTCTTGGCCCTTGTTAGTCTCTTTCCAAGCTTACTGCTGTATAGCCCTTGTGGCTTAGCGCTTCTTTTTTATTATAATAATAATTTCGAAGCTTACTGCGCTCCGTCTCTGATTTCTTTCGCTTTTTCTCGAAATGCATAACAAACTTGTTTCACTCCAGTAAACCTTTGACAGCTCTTGAAGCCTGTACAAATTTCCCTGTAGTCTATCTGTAACCTCATTCAGTTTCCACTGACAAATAGTTTACGTATATCAAAAAAAACATGGATCCAAATACTAGGCTATTCACAGCTCCGTTATTTGCGTTTGTTCATCCTGATCCCTCCTTCCAAACCGTTGATCTCTTTCCTTGAACACTTGACTATTCCTCAACTTTGTGACGCAGACTCTGGAGAGTTGTTGCGGTAAATCTTGTTTTTTCAGTCAAAAGAGTCTACCCAACCGTGTTTCTCTTTTAATTTCTCCGTTATTCTGTCGTGAGGCAGGATGTACGTTAAACTGAGTGTGTCACTGATGCTGCCTTGTAGTTCTGTGCCTCTTGCCTATTTTCAAATATAAATGTTTGAATATTTGCAAAATATTAGTTGCCCGCTAGAGGCTTTGTGGCTAGTGACTCATTACAATATTTCGTCTGGTTCCAAACTTGATCACATATCTCATGACTTTCCTCCTTCCTGATATAATATCCTAATGTTGCCCAGTACCTTAATAATAATCATAATATTTCATCCTCCCTCGCTCCATCATTAGTCTTGCTAGAGGCGAAACGATACTATTGTAACGTATCTCCATCCCTCCTTTAGTATACAGGCACTGTTCTTCCCATCTTCAGGAATAACCCGTTTCCTTGAATCCCTTCATAAAGGTTACCTTGCTCACACTCCAACAGCACGTCAAGTCATAAAACCACTCCACTTGCTGGAAGTCTAAGCCCCTCGCACAAAAAACTTACTTTACCCCCTCCCTCCAACTTTTCCTAGAATGATCCCTACCCCGCCTTCCTCCAGCCCAGTCAACATTGCTTAAGTGTTCATAATAAAGCTAACAGATCACTTGAATTTATATCAATAAGTAACAGGAATCCAAAAGTTATTTTACAGCTCTGTACCACTAGTAAGGCCTTGGATTATGCAGCTCAGTTTTGGTCGCCATACTGCAGAATGGACATAAATTCACTGGAGAACATTCAGAGAAGAATAAAATTCACTGTATAAGGAATCTCCCATATAAAAATATACTGACAACCTTCAACCTTCACACTTGAGAGACGTAGAATGAAAGGAGACATCACTGAAGGTTATTAGTGGATGACAGACGATATAAATGAAGCACTGAGGATGAGGAATCAATTAAGAACCAGAAATAACGGTTTTAATTTTATATTTAGAAAGGACTGGTAAATAATGGCTTTTCAGACTTGAGTTATCGGTGCGTGAAACAATCTGCCGTGTAGGGTGAAGCGGGTAGCTTTATGAAGATTGGACAGATATACGAGTGGAAAGGTCTGGGTATGATTAATACCTGAAGTTCTTAAGTCAATTCTTAGGTAGCTTTTGGAAAAGGTTGGACAAACACTTGGGTAGGAATCGTTGTTTTTGATAAGGATCTGCCTTGTATGGTCCAGTAGGCCTGCTGCAGTATTTCATTCTTATGTTCCTTCCACTACAGATTTATACGCCCTCCAGGTCATTCTATTTTATTTCATGCTCTCTAAACTTCCGATCCACATCAGCAACCCCTCCTCAGCTCTCTGAATAATACTTTAAGTAACCCTGCACCTTCTAATCCCTAAACTACAGATTCTCTGCATAATCACACCACACATTGCCCTAAGACACGACATCTCCACTGCCTCCACCCTCCTCTTTGCTTCGACATTCACCACCCATGCTTCACACCCATGTAAGATTTTTGGTACAGCTATACTCTCAAACATTCCCATCTTTCATGGATAACGTTCTTTGTCTCCACAGATTCCTCAGTGTACCACTCAATTTTTTCCCCCTAGTCATCTCTGATTCACCTCGTCTTTCATAAACCCATCTGCTGACAAGTCCACTCCTAAATATCTGAAAACATTCACTTCCTCTATACTCCCTTCCCCTAATCTAATATCTAATCTTTTATTTCCTAAATTTTGTGTTATCCTCATCACCTTGCTCTTTCCTATGTTCACTTTTAATTTCCTTCTTTTACACTCCCTCCCAAATTCTTCCATTAACCTCTGCAACAACTTTCCAGAATCTCCCAAAAGCAGTGTTATCAGCATAAAGCATCTGTGACAACTTTCACTTTGTGCTAGATTCTTTATCTTTTAATCCAACACCTCATCCCAATAACCGAGCATTCACATCTCTTACAATCCCTAAAAATATATTGAATCATGGTGACATTATGCATCCCTGTCTAAGGCTTATTTTTAATGGGAAATAATCTCCCTCTCACTTACATATCCTAATCTGAGCCTCACTATCCTCATAAAAACTCTTAACCACTCTCAGTAACCTACCACATCTGCCACATCTTATCCACCTTTTCCAAATCCATAAACGCAACGAAAATTTCTTTACCTTTATTTAAATACTGTTTACTTGTATGTTTCACTGTAAACACTTGGTCTACAAACCCTCTACCCTTCCTAAAGCCGCCTGGTTCATTCGTGATCCTGCTCTCCGTCTTACCCTTAATTATTTCGATAATAACTCTACCTTATCAGGTATACTCAACAGGTTAATTTCCCTATAATTCTTACACACACTTTTGTCCCATTTGCCTTTATACGAAGGAACCGGCATGCTCTGTCGATGGAGGAATGGTCTGGTGATACCGACAAGATGTGAAAAAAGACTCGCATGAAGAGTTTTTGGACATTTAATAAAGGAAACATTTCGCCACGAGTGGCTTCAGTCCTGAAGAAGTTACTAGTACTAGTGGCGAAACGTTTCCTTCAATAATTGCCCTGAACTGTAAATGTCCTCCCTCTCTGCCAATCTCGAGGTACCTTCCCCTCTTTCATACATTTGTTAAATGAAAGCACCAGCCATTCCAAAACTAGATCCCCGCCACCCTGGGGAACTCTAAGCCAGTAGTGGGGATTCAGTTAGGCGGCTCAATCCAAGGAAAAGAAGCAAAGGTTCAATCCCTTGGACTTGGGAACGTCCCTTGAGGGATATGTCTTTTCATTCCTACTCTGTATTATCGTCCCAGATTCCACTATAACCAACTGAATAGTCTAAGTCAGTTTTCCAAATACCTGTCATGCCTCTTCCCTGAGATATTGTCTTTATCCAATCCCATTAACTGACACTTCACTGTAATTTTCCCTCTTATAAAGCTGTTAAGCGGTATAGATCCGTTCTAGCCTTGACTGCTATATTATTTCCAAATTGTTGTTCAGTTTCTCTACTTTTCCATACATAGTCATTCGTAAGTCGTCAGCCTCTGGTGGCCTCCTTGTTCAATGTTATTTTCTCACGTTCTTTCACTCCATATTTTAGCCTCTTTGCAACTTGTTTTCTTTCCTGCTAAAAGTTATAAACATTTATGGGGATTCCAAACACTTATTGTGCCCATTATATTTTCGTGAAGATGTCTCGCTCATTTTCCATTTAATTTTCCTATTGTAATAAAGTTGGTAGAATTACCGACAATATGTAAAGTAAAAGGACACAAGTCGTGACAAGACGTTTCGCTCTCCAGGAGCTTTATCAAGCATTCTTGATAAAGCTTTGCCACAATAAATGTCACATTAGTTGCACTTGTGTCCTTTTACTTTACAAATTTTCCTATTGATCTCCGTTCAGAAAATCTCTTATCCTTACATAGTCTTGCTTCTTTTGGTACTCTATATTCAATATAACTTATATTCAGTTTACTTCAGATAGACACTAGACTGAGCCATGTTGGTCCTTCCTCTTATTATCATGGCCTCTTTCGTGTGCTAACTTGTAAACATCCACAGTTACCCCAGTCAATTTGCCCTCCACATTCCAGGGCCCTTTTTTCCCATTGTTTCTCATCTATTTCCCAGAGAAAAAAAAATTAACACTGAGGCGCGCGCGCGCGCGCACACACACACACACACACACACACACACACACACACACACACACACACACACACACACACACACACACACACACACACACACACACAGCAACAGAGTAGTCAGTAAGTGGAATAGTTTGGGAAGCGATGTAGTGGAGGCAGGATCCATACATAGCTTTAAGCAGAGGTATGATACAGCTCATGGTTCAGGGAGTGACCTAGTAGCGACCAGTGAAGAGGCGGGGCCAGGAGCTAGGACTCGACCCCTGCAACCTCAACTAGGTGAGTACAACTAGGTGAGTACACACACACACACACACACACACAGAGGGAGAGAGCGAGTGTGTGTACTAATTAATCTAGGTTTGTGGAGGTCGAGTCTTAGACCTTGGGCCAGCTTCTTCAGCTTCGTTGAGCGTCACTGTTGGTTTTCTGGCTTCTCGTCCCGCTAATCAACGTCACTATGGCTATGTTACTGATATTAAAACTTACATACATGTATCATACATGTATCATACTTGCGCTCGGTGGGTCTCCGTTTTCTGTTCGCGCGTCAAAGGTTTATATCGCCTTTACATATTGTTTTATTTGTTTTATGGTATTTTATTGGCTAAAACGTGGTTATAAACGATAGTTTAACGTAAGCTAACCTAATCTAACCCAAGGTAAGCAAAATAATGTATATCGGTAGGTTGGTCCGTATACCTGGAGGTTGTTTACCTGGAGAGAGTTCCGGGGGTCTCCGGGGGTCAACGCCCCCTGGGCCATGTCCATGACCTGGCCCAGCAGTGGATCAGGGCCTGATCAACCAGGCTGTTACTGCCAGCCGCACGCAAACTGATGTACGAACTACAGCCCGGCTGGTCAGGTACTGACTTTAGGTGCTTGTCCAGCGCCTTCTTGAAGACACTGGTAATTCCTCTTATGTATGCTGGGATGCAGTTAAACAGTCTTGGGCCCCGGACACTTATTGTGTTATCTGTGTACTCTTGGCGCCCCTGCTTTTCATGGGGGGTATGTTGCATCTCCTGCCGAGTCCTCTGCTTTCGTAGGGAGTGATTTCCACGGGCAGATTTGGGACTAGTCCCTCTAGGTCTAGGATTTACAAAGTGCATACATATTTTTATGTACCTTTCTCGCCTGCGCTTCAAGAAGCACAGGTCAAGGAGCTTCAACCGTGGTTCGATCCCCGGTACGGGTGGAAACATTGGGGCGCATTTCCTTAAGACACCTACAGTCCCTGATCACCTAGCAGCAATTAGGTTCCTGGATGCTAACCGACAGGTGTGGGTCGCATTCTGGGGATAAAATTAATCTAAGTCGCCCGAAATGCTCTGCTTAACCAAGGGCTTCTATATAATATATCAGTAATGTCAGCTAGGGCTGCACTTGCCTAATTGTGCTTGCAGGGGTCGATGTATAGCTCCTGGCCCTGCCAGGATAAGTTGCATCAAGCACTTGTAGAAATAAAATTATTATTATTATTATTATTACCTTTACTGCAGGATATGTTGAGCAAATTTACACTTAAAATCACATTTGAAGATTATCTTTACTAATTTGTTTGGTCATTAGTTAGCAAGAATGAGGATGGGAAGACCTGGGTAAGATGGTCATTTTAATTCGTTTAAAAGCGATGCACTTACTGGTGGAATCATTGACTCGCTAGCGGCTTCACTGTATGGCTGAGGTACAACCATACAGTAAATGCTGGTTATACGGTCGTTGGTATGTGTGTCTTCTTTAATAGGAAATTTTTCATCCTCAAAGATCTTTCTATATTACTCTAGCATTCCAAGATGTGATTCTGCCAAGGTACATTATTAGCGTAGGACGCTGTTATGATGCTGCATCTCTGATGAAAGTTAATTGAATGGTATCTGTCACTAGCCAGTGTTGGTAGTACAGTGAACACTAGCCAGTGTTGGTAGTACAGTGAACACTAGCCAGTGTTGATAGTACAGTGAACACTAGCCGGTGTTGATAGTACAGTGAACACTAGCCAGTGTTGATAGTACAGTGAACACTAGCCAGTGTTGATAGCACAGTGAACACTAGCCAGTGTTGATAGTACAGTGAACACTAGCCAGTGTTGATAGTACAGTGAACACTAGCCAGTGTTGATAGTACAGTGAACACTAGCCAGTGTTGATAGTACAGTGAACACTAGCCAGTGTTGATAGTACAGTGAACACTAGCCAGTGTTGATAGTACAGTGAACACTAGCCAGTGTTGATAGTACAGTGAACACTAGCCAGTGTTGATAGTACAGTGAACACTAGCCAGTGTTGATAGTACAGTGAACACTAGCCGGTGTTGATAGTACAGTGAACACTAGCCAGTGTTGATAGTACAGTGAACACTAGCCAGTGTTGATAGCACAGTGAACACTAGCCAGTGTTGGTAGTACAGTGAACACTAGCCAGTGTTGATAGTACAGTGAACACTAGCCAGTGTTGATAGTACAGTGAACACTAGCCAGTGTTGATAGTACAGTGAACACTAGCCAGTGTTGATAGTACAGTGAACACTAGCCAGTGTTGATAGTACAGTGAACACTAGCCAGTGTTGATAGCACAGTGAACACTAGCCAGTGTTGGTAGTACAGTGAACACTAGCCAGTGTTGATAGTACAGTGAACACTAGCCAGTGTTGATAGTACAGTGAACACTAGCCAGTGTTGATAGTACAGTGAACACTAGCCAGTGTTGATAGTACAGTGAACACTAGCCAGTGTTGATAGTACAGTGAACACTAGCCGGTGTTGATAGTACAGTGAACACTAGCCAGTGTTGATAGTACAGTGAACACTAGCCAGTGTTGATAGTACAGTGAACACTAGCCAGTGTTGATAGTACAGTGAACACTAGCCAGTGTTGATAGTACAGTGAACACTAGCCAGTGTTGATAGTACAGTGAACACTAGCCGGTGTTGATAGTACAGTGAACACTAGCCAGTGTTGATAGTACAGTGAACACTAGCCAGTGTTGATAGTACAGTGAACACTAGCCAGTGTTGGTAGTACAGTGAACACTAGCCGGTGTTGATAGTACAGTGAACACTAGCCAGTGTTGATAGCACAGTGAACACTAGCCAGTGTTGATAGTACAGTGAACACTAGCCAGTGTTGGTAGTACAGTGAACACTAGCCGGTGTTGATAGTACAGTGAACACTAGCCAGTGTTGATAGTACAGTGAACACTAGCCAATGTTGGTAGTACAGTGAACACTAGCCGGTGTTGATAGTACAGTGAACACTAGCCAGTGTTGATAGCACAGTGAACACTAGCCAGTGTTGATAGCACAGTGAACACTAGCCAGTGTTGATAGTACAGTGAACACTAGCCAGTGTTGATAGCACAGTGAACACTAGCCAGTGTTGATAGTACAGTGAACACTAGCCGGTGTTGATAGTACAGTGAACACTAGCCAGTGTTGATAGTACAGTGAACACTAGCCAGTGTTGATAGTACAGTGAACACTAGCCAGTGTTGATAGTACAGTGAACACTAGCCAGTGTTGATAGTACAGTGAACACTAGCCAGTGTTGGTAGTACAGTGAACACTAGCCAGTGTTGATAGTACAGTGAACACTAGCCAGTGTTGGTAGTACAGTGAACACTAGCCAGTGTTGGTAGTACAGTGAACACTAGCCAGTGTTGGTAGTACAGTGAACACTAGCCAGTGTTGATAGTACAGTGAACACTAGCCAGTGTTGGTAGTACAGTGAACACTAGCCAGTGTTGATAGTACAGTGAACACTAGCCAGTGTTGATAGTACAGTGAACACTAGCCAGTGTTGATAGTACAGTGAACACTAGCCAGTGTTGATAGTACAGTGAACACTAGCCAGTGTTGATAGTACAGTGAACACTAGCCAGTGTTGGTAGTACAGTGAACACTAGCCAGTGTTGGTAGTACAGTGAACACTAGCCAGTGTTGGTAGTACAGTGAACACTAGCCAGTGTTGGTAGTACAGTGAACACTAGCCAGTGTTGGTAGTACAGTGAACACTAGCCAGTGTTGATAGTACAGTGAACACTAGCCAGTGTTGATAGTACAGTGAACACTAGCCAGTGTTGATAGTACAGTGAACACTAGCCAGTGTTGATAGTACAGTGAACACTAGCCAGTGTTGATAGCACAGTGAACACTAGCCAGTGTGAACACTGATAGTACAGTGAACACTAGCCAGTGTTGATAGTACAGTGAACACTAGCCAGTGTTGATAGTACAGTGAACACTAGCCAGTGCTGATAGTACAGTGAACACTAGCCAGTGTAGCCAGTGTTGATAGTACAGTGAACACTAGCCAGTGTTGATAGTACAGTGAACACTAGCCAGTGCTGATAGTACAGTGAACACTAGCCAGTGTTGATAGTACAGTGAACACTAGCCAGTGTTGATAGTACAGTGAACACTTGTCATTAAAAACAGAGATGCATTTCTAGACCTACACTTAAAAATAAGGAGATGGTGCTGCATATTCCAGTCACTGAGATCTCATCATCTGAGGAGGACCTCAGTCAG